>NC_060071.1:56322726-56625756 GCF_922984935.1 Meles meles
AAGGAAGATGTGGTCCATATACACAATGGAGTATTATGCCTCCATCAGAAAGGATGAATACCCAACTTTTGTAGCAACATGGACAGGACTGGAAGAAATTATGCTGAGCGAAATAAGTCAAGCAGAGAGAGTCAAGTATCATATGGTCTCACTTATTTGTGGAGCATAACAAATAACATGGAGGACATGGGGAGATGGAGAGGAGAGGGAGTTGAGGGAAACTGGAAGGGGAGATGAACCATGAGAGACTATGGACTCTGAAAAACAACCAGAAGGTTATGAAGGGGCGGCGGGGATGGGGGGTGGGGTGGGAGGTTGAGGAACCAGGTGGTGGGTAATAGGGAGGGCACGTACTGCATGGAGCACTGGGTGTGATGCCAAAACAATGAACACTGTTATGCTGTAAATAAGCAAATAAAAATAAATAAATAAATTAAAAAAAAAGAAAGCTAATCAATATAAAAAAAAATCTGATAAAGGGTTAGTATTTAAAGAACTTATCAAACTCAACACCTACAAAACAAATAACCCAGGTAAGAAATGGGTAAAAGACATGAATAGACATTTTTCCAAAGAAGACATACAAATGGCTATCAGACGCAGGAAAAATGCTCAACAACCCTCCTCATCAGGGAAATAGAAATCAAAACTACAATGATTATGCTGAGTAAATAAGTCAAGCAGAAAGAGTCAATTATCATATGGTTTCACTTATTTATGGAGCATAACAAAGAACATGGAGGACATGGGGAGATGGAGAGGAGAAGGGACTTGAGGGAAATTTGAAGGGGAGGTGAACCATGAGAGACTATGGACTCTGAAAAAAACCTGAGGGTTTTGAAGGGGTGGGGTGGGAGGTTGGGGGGAAACCAGGTGGTGGGTATTAGGGAGGGCATGTATTGCATGGAACACTGGGTGTTGTACAAAAACAATGAATACTGCTATGCTGAAAAGAAATTAAAAACAAAAATACTGTCCAATGTGACTATAAAAAAATTAGGAGTATAATAATTATAAATGAAAATATAAAAATGTATCTTGATATAGAAATATGTAATAGAAATATGTATAAAATGTATGTATAAAATAAAATAGATATTGCAAATATGTAAAATAAATAAATAAATAAAATGATATTGAAATGCAAAAAAAAAAAAAAAGAAATACAAAAAAATCCACTACAATGAAATATCACTTCACACCTTTCAAAATAGCAAAAATTAACAACACAGGAAACAACAGATGTTGGTGAGGATGTGGAGAAAGATGAACCCTATTACACTATTGGGAAGTGTGCAAATCAGTACATCTACTCTGGAAAACAGTAGTGGAGCTTCCTCAAAAAGTTAAAAATAACTACCTTATGATTCAGCAATTGTACTAATTGGTATTTACCCAAAGGATATAAAAATACTGATTCAAAGGAAAATGTTTTTAGCAACATCATCAACAATAGTCAAATTCTGGGAAAACTGGACAGCGATATGTAGAAGAATGAAACTCGACCATTCTCTTACACCATACACAAAGATAAACTCGAAATGCATAAAAGACCTCAACGTGAGACAGGAATCTATCAGAATCCTAGAGGAGAACATAGGCAGTAACCTCTTCGATATCAGCCACGGCAACTTCTTTCAAGATATGTCTCCAAAGGCCAAGGAAACAAAAGCAAAAATGAACTTTTGGGACTTCCTCAAGATCAAAAGCTTCTGCACAGCAAAGGAAACAGTCAACAAAACAAAGAGGCAACCCACGGAATGGGAGAAGATATTTGCAAATGACAGTACAGACAAAAGGTTGATATCCAGGATCTATAAAGAACTTCTCAAACTCAACACACACAAAACAGATAATCATATCAAAAAATGGGCAGAAGATATGAACAGACCCTTCTCCAATGAAGACATACAAATGGCTATCAGACACATGAAAAAATGTTCATCATCACTAGCCATCACGGAGATTCAAATTAAAACCACATTGAGATACCACCTGACACCAGTTAGAATGGCCAAAATTAGCAAGACAGGAAACAACGTGTGTTGGAGAGGATGTGGAGAAAGGGGAACCCTCTTACACTGGTGGTGGGAATGCAAGTTAGTGCAGCCACTTTGGAGAACAGTGTGGAGATTCCTGAAGAAATTAAGAATAGAGCTTCCCTATGACCCTGCAATTGCACTGCTGGGTATTTACCCCAAAGATACAGATGTAGTGAAAAGAAGGGCCATCTGTACCCCAATGTTTATTGCAGCAATGGCTACGGTCGCCAAACTGTGGAAAGAACCAAGATGCCCTTCAACGGATGAATGGATAAGGAAGATGTGGTCCATATACACAATGGAGTATTATGCCTCCATCAGAAAGGATGAATACCCAACTTTTGTAGCAACATGGATGGGACTGGAAGAAATTATGCTGAGCGAAATAAGTCAAGCAGAGAGAGTCAAGTATCATATGGTCTCACTTATTTGTGGAGCATAACAAATAACATGGAAGACATGGGGAGATGGAGAGGAGAGGGAGTTGAGGAAAACTGGAAGGGGAGATGAACCATGAGAGACTATGGACTCTGAAAAACAACCAGAGGGTTTTGAAGGGGCGGCGGGGGGTGGGGGGGTTGGGGGGGTGGGAGGCTGAGGAACCAGGTGGTGGGTAATAGGGAGGGCACGTACTGCATGGAGCACTGGGTGTGATGCCAAAACAATGAACACTGTTATGCTGTAAATAAACAAATAAAAAAAAATTATGAGTTGAGAGGCAATTTGGGGGGTTTGGGGAGTAGGAAAGGCAAAAATGAAACAAGATGTGATTGGGAGGGAAACAAACCACAAGAGACTCTTAATCTCACAAAACAAACTGAGGGTTGCTGGAGGGGAGGGGGGTAGGAAGAGGGTAGTTAGGTTATGGACTTTGGGGAGGGTATGTGTTATGGTGAGTGCTGTGAAGTGTGTAAACCTCGTGATTCACAGACCTGTACCCCTGGGGCTAATAATACATTATATGTTAATAAAAAACAAAAAATTAAGAAAATAAAAAAATAAAAATAAATCCTCCAGGTGTGAGGAAGAATTGGAATTCACAGTTTCTATATCGTGTTACCTACAACATCCAGTTTTCAACAAAAATTTATGAAATATACAAAAAATACCAGTAAATAATATCTATACTCAGAGGGACATAAATAGACAATAGAAACTATCTCTGAAGGAACCCAGATTTTGGATTTAGCAGACAAAAACTTCAAATCGGCTATGACTAATATGTTCAAAAAACTAAAGAAAGTCAAATTAAAAGATGGAAGAACTCAGAGGGGGAGACAAACCATGAGAGGCTGTGGACTCTGAGAAATAAACTTAGGGTTTTGAAGGGGAGGAGGGTGGGGGGGTTTGAGCCTGGTGGTGGGTATTAAGGAGGGCACGTATTGAATGGAGCATTGGGTGTTGTGCATAAACAATGAATTTTGGAACACTGAAAAGAAATAAAATAAAATGGGGGAAGCAGAAACAAAAACAAAAACAAAAAATATAAAAATAAAAGATTGAAAGAAAGTATGAAAACAATGACACAATATATATTGATATAAAGACATTTTTAAATGACTGCATTTGAATTTGAGAGTTTAGTATATAACTACTCTTCAATTCATTCCAAGGACTCAAAACAGCTATGAACCACATCTTCCTTATCCATTCATCTGTTGAAGGGCATCTTGGTTCTTTCCACAGTTTGGCGACCGTGGCCATTGCTGCTATAAACATTGGGGTACAGATGGCTCTTCTTTTCACTACATCTGTATCTTTGGGGTAAATACCCAGCAGTGCAATTGCAGGGTCATAGGGAAGCTCTATTTTTAATGTCTTGAGGAATCTCCACACTGTTCTCCAAAGCGGCTGCACAAACTAGCATTACCACCAAAAGTGCAAGAGGGTTCCCCTTTCTCCACATCCTCTCCAATACATGTTGTTTCCTGTCTTGCTAATTTTGGCCATTCTACTGGTGTCAGGTGGTATCTCAATGTGGTTTTGAGTCTCCCTGATGGCTAGTGATGATGAACATTTTTTCATGTGTCTGATAGCCATTTGTATGTTTTCATTGGAGAAGTGTCTGTTCATATCTTCTGCCCATTTTTTGATATGATTATCTGTTTTCTGTGTGTTGAGTTTGAGGAGTTCTTTATAGATCCTGGATATCAACCTTTTGTCTGTACTGTCATTTGCAAATATCTTCTCTCATTCCATGGGTTGCCTCTTTGTTTTGTTGACTGTTTCCTTTGCTGTGCAGAAGCTTTTGATCTTGATGAAGTCCCAAAAGTTCATTTTCGCTTTTGTTTCCTTGGCCTTTGGAGACATATCTTGAAAAAAGTTGCTGTGGCTGATATCGAAGAGGTTACTGCCTATGTTCTCTTCTAGGACTCTGATGGATCCCTGTCTCACGTTGAGGTCTTTAATCCATTTTGAGTTTATCTTTGTGTACGGTGTAAGAGAATGGCTGAGTTTCTTTCTTCTACATATAGCTGTCCAGTTTTCCCTGCACCATTTATTGAAGAGACTGTCTTTTTTCCACTGTATATTTTTTCCTGTTTTGTCAAAGATTATTTGACCATAGAGTTGAGGGTCCATATCTGGGCTCTCTACTCTGTTCCACTGGTTTATGTATCTGCTTTTATGCCAGTACCACGCTGTCTTGGTGATCACAGCTTTGTAGTAAAGCTTGGAATCAGGTAACATGATGCTGCCAGTTTTGTTTTTGTTTTTCAACATTTCCTTAGAAATTCAAGGTCTCTTCTGATTCCATACAAATTTTAGGATTATTTGCTCTAGCTCTTTGAAAAATACTGGTGGAATTTTGATCGGAATGGCATTAAAAGTATAGATTGCCCTAGGCATTATAGACATTTTAACAATGTTTATTCTTTGGATCCAAGAGCATGGAATGGTCTTCCATCTTTTTGTGTCTTCTTCAATTTCTTTCATGAGTGTTGTGTAGTTCCTCGAGTACAGATCCTTTACCTCTTTGGTTAGGTTTATTCCCAGGTATCTTATGGATCTTGGTGCTATAGTAAATGGAATCGATTCTCTAATTTCCCTTTCTGTATTTTCATTGTTAGTGATTTCTGCACTGATTTCTGTACATTAAGTTTGTATCCTGCCACGTTACTGAATTGCTGTATGAGTTCTAGTAGTCTGTGGAAAGAACCAATATGCCCTTTGACGGACGAATGGATACGGAAGATGTGGCCCACATACACTATGAAATATTATGCCTCTATCAGAAAGGATGAATACCCAACTTTTGTAGCAACATGGATGGGACTGGAAGAGATGAGGCTGAGTGAAATAAGTCAAGCAGAGAGAGTCAAGTATCATATGGTTTCACTTATTTGTGGAGCATAACAAATTACATGGAGGACATGAGGAGATGTAGAGGAGAAAGGAGTTGAGGGAAATCGAAAGTGAGGTGAACCATGAGAGACTATGGGCTCTGGAAAACAACCTGAGGGTCTAGAAGGGGCCAGGGGTGGGAGGTTGGGGGAATAAGGTGGCGGGTATTAGTGAGGGCACGTGTTGCATGGAGCACTGGGTGTGGTGAAAACAATGAACACTGTTATGCTGAAAAGAAAAAAACTAAGGTGATATATGTTTAAGAAAAAAATACACTTCATCCTATACCCGTGACTTTTACCTGATTAGATCTTGCCTTTTCTCTTTTAATTTTATTACTACACATTAAAATGTCTTTCAATTAGTGGAGATACTGTATGTTGATTTGTTCCTTTTAATTATTCTGAATGTAGAATTACTAGAGTGTGATTAGGCCCATACTAAATTTAAATTCAAGGATTACATGTTTTTAAAATGTCAAGGCAGAGACAAGTAGGACTTATCAGAGATATAGGAAAAACAGTTTTCCTCTTTCCCCTACTACCTGTCCAAACGCTCTCTGTGAAATTAATTCTGCCTTTGTCCCTTGATTAAGTCCCAGGTTGGCCCCATAGGTTTTCTTATCTCTCATTTAGTAAAAAGAACATCCTCCAGGATCAGTTCAATAATTGCATATCCAATCTGGGGAAATAATCAAGACTTTGAACTTCTAAATTTTTAACTCACCCCCCCACACACACACACAGACACGCACACACACACACACAGAGAGAGACACACATTGAATTTTAAATACATAAGTTCTAATTGTTAAAAAAATAAAACAAATGTGGTGAGACAGCCTTCTGAACACCACAGTCATGATCCTATTTCAGCGTAGAATTTTTGCCAAATTGAGACAGTCAGCCAGGGATTACATTTCCCAGCCTTCCTTGCTTCAAGGTAATGTCACAGGAATGAATTCCAGTCAATGAAATGTGTGCAAGACTTATGACTCTACTTCCAGTATTAACCCGTAAAATCTGCCAAGCTGTTCTCCCCTATCTTTTTCTCTGTCTGCTGACTGAATGTCCACCCTCAGGGCAACATTGGAAACCACATGTTGAATCTAATTGTTGAGCATTTGAATGTTCATTGTAATATTATAAAAACTTTTTAATAAATTTTATTTTCTTTCACCTCAAAAAAAAAAAAACAGCTATGAGATGGCAGAATACTAAACCTCCATAAAGTTGTTAAAAATACCAACTGAGATTTTCAAATCTAAATTTGTACTACTTTTGGAACTCCCCTGGTTTGTTCAAATATTATTTCATTATTTTTCAAAATTCTCAGGGAGATAAGCTGTTAAGAGTATAACGGGATAGTTTCCTTAAACTTGATAGTGGTGCCAAACCACTATCAGTGGTTCATATAACTCACAATAACACAATGGACATCTAAGGTAAATCTAACATTCTCTAATTTGAAAAAAAAAATTATCAGAGCACAAAGACACAGATCATCACATTGAACTGCTCAATTTCCCTGGATCTCTTCTGCAAGTTGAGATAATTTACCTTTGGGAAAACCAGTGTACACAAAGACATGGCTTCCATTAGAAGAAATTATGGACTCTACCCAGTCCTACCATACAGTCCAGCTAATTGACTCCCTTCCAAATGGTAGGAACTATTTATAACTTTCTGTCTTAAGAAATGGTGGTGATTCAAAAGGGTGTGAACTGTCTGTGTGTTCAATCTCTTGAAGCTCCTGCTGAGTGAGACCTGTACCTGAGAAGATACAAATGAAACCTGCTCTCCAACTCCCCCAAAACTGGTTACATTTTGTTCCCAAACCTTCTTTTCTCTTTATCTCAAGGTTCTTTCTGCTCATGCTCTTTACTTGAATTATTTTCGCTCATATGGTTTTATATATATATATATATATATATATATATATATTCTGGTCTCATTTTCATAATTTCAATTGTACTATGAGGTAAATTTCTCTTTGAAGAGCCCATATCTTTACTAAACTGGTATGTGAAAGGGCTTCAATTTTCCATCCCCTTTTTTCTGTGATATTAGATTCATGGAAATAAAACTTTGTTTTGTCTATTTCATTCAAACAGAGCACAGTCTAGCAGAGCAAGCTATCTGCATCTTTGGAAAGCAAAAATAATCAAGTCTTTAAAAATCATCATTATTTTTATAAACTTACTGAATACTTATTATATGACACAGCATGTTTCACTCTTTTCCATGTATTAACTCACTTAATTGTCACAACAACACTATAAGGTAAGTACTATTTTTTGGTCTTTTTAAAAAAATTTTTTTTATTCACATATAATGTATTTTTAGCCCCAGGGGTACAGGTCTGTGAATCGCCAGGTTTACACACTTCACAGCACTCACCATAGCTCATACCTTCCCCAATGTCCATAACCCCACCACCCTCTCCCTACCCACCCTGAAACCCTCAGTTTGTTTTGTGAGATTAAGAGTCTTATGGTTTGTCTCCCTCCTGATTCCATCTTGTTTTATTTATTCTTTTCCTTAAGGTAAGTACTATTATCATTCCTAATTTTACACTTGAGGAAATTCAGGGACAGAGAAGTGAAACAACTCACCCAATGACATGTAGTTCATAAATCAAGTAGATAGAGATTGCAATCCAGTTGGTCTTTCCCCAGAATGTTTGCTATTTGCTATTTATAAAATTGCTCCTATATCATTTTTTCTATTTCTTTGACTAATTTCCAAAATCTGTAAATATCATTTATAATAAATATAGAAAAAAGAGTTCATATTTAGGAAAAAACAGAATCACCTAAAATCCCACAACTTAGAGATTCTGTGGTATAAAGTCTAAATATTTCCATATATGCACCTACATTATAGGTAATGTTTTGTATTTTATAATCTTTTTTAACCAAATGACAAAGTATGCATATTTTAAGTTTCATTCATCCAAAGTTCTAATTTGTTCCATGTGCACCGAAATCTATAAACATAGTTTTAAGTGTTTACAAAGATTCTGTTCCTCGTACATGTAGCAAGTAGCTTTTCATAGGTTATTTTGATCAACTCCTGCCCTTCTAAATTACTGAATTTTTCCAAATATATGGTGGTGCTTTCTGTTCATCAATATTTCTATAGCACGCAATAATACTTCAGTATAATTTCAGGAAAGTTCCAGATATCTGTAATGACTATACACATTTTGCTGGAGGCAAAAAAATGAAGAGGAAACTTTGTACCTTTGCTAGTTTTATTGTATTAGATTTAGATCTACATGGAAATGTAGGGTGTTGAGGTCATTCTGTGAGGACATTGTCATGGCGAGGAGGTCTCTGGCTTCCATACTGGTTTCCACTCTCCCATCAGTGTGAAGGAGTCAATGAGGTCAATTCACAAAGTCATTTGGTGAAGATTTCTTCTCCACCATACATCCTCTAGGGGCTTCTAAGCACTTGATTTTCTTCCCATGTCTTCTTGAACTTTCCCCTATTATTCACATTAGTGAAGACTCTCATTTAATAGTGCCTACCTTGTGCCAGAAATTATGCTAACTACTGGGGTATACAAAGTTGGCTAAAGGCTCCTTTTTCAAAGAAGTCATAGGTGATTAGGAAGACTAATATGCATAAGGAATTATGATATGCTTTATTAAAAAGGAGATAGAAGATTTAACAATAGTTTATAGACACTATTTTGCATGGGGTCGTCAATAAATACTTCAGGGTAACTAGCATTTAATCTAAGTTTGAAGGATAAAGGAAAAGGGGAATTAATATTTCTGTCAGAGAGTTATACCCATATACTCTCAAATCTTCATAACATCTGGTGAAGTTAGTCACCTCTCATTTTTATGGACAAATAAATATCTTCAGCATAACTGACTACCTTACCCTATTTATATAACTCACAAGTGGCAGGACTAAAATGGCAACCAAGTTATTAGGTCTAAGAGCCAATGACATTTCCACTTTGTAATGACAAGGAATAACATACATGAAAGTATATGAAAGAGCTGAAATGTGAAAAAAATATAGTAAAGTGTTCAGTTCATAAAGGTTCTTATATGATACACAATTGAATTTTATTTTTTAAGGTTTTATATTTTTATTTATTTGAGAGAGACAGAGAGGGTGGTGAGGTGCAGATGGGGAAGGAAAAAGAGGGAGCGAATCCTGAGCACACACAGAGACGTGCTGAGTGCTGATCCAGACACAAGCCTGGATCCCATAAACCTGAGATCATGACCTGAGCAAAAAATGAGTCAGACACTTAACCTACTGAGCCACCCAGGCACCCCCACAATTGAATTTTAAATATCCTGAATGATAGAACCAAAGGCTTAGAGTAGAGAGTAATAGGACCATATTTGATTTTTAGATAGATCTGAAAGCAGAGTATAGAAAAGAGACTAAACTTAGCTAAGATTGGAGAGAGAAATCATTTGGAAATGAAAAATATATAAACCTGAAATAAAACTGACAGTGGAAATGAAGACTGGGACACAAAACAGAAATATCCAAGAGGTACAATTTACCATCTGTCATATAAGGTGAGAGAGAATAAAAGTTGTCTCAGAGATTCTTGGTTTAAGCACCTGAAAGATAATGGTCATGATATTTCCTAAGACATTAAAAAGAGGATAAAATCATGAACTCAGACTTGCACAATTTAACTTTGAAGTGTTCGAGGATGTCCACTTATGTACTACAGTACAGTCTTGGATATATTATGCTAGAATCCAGGAATAGAGCTATAGATATAGAAATCTTTTAAGTGGGGAGTAGTTAAAAGAATGAAGCATGTTTGAAATGAAAAATATATATATATTTTAGGTCTCCTGAGTTACGTAGGAACACTCAAAAATAAGCAGGAAAAAAATCCATACATCAGTGAAAGAACTTAGAGATATAGGAGAAAAAGCAAGAGAGCTCTGTTACACAAATACTAGGAATGTAAAAATGCATTCAGCTTCAGTAAGTTAATAGTGCCTGACTTACAGTCTCTCAATTTTTTTTATTTTATTCCATTATAAGATATCAGAATGTAGATCTTTTTTTATAAATTTTTTTTATTTTATTTTTTTCAGTGTTCCAAAATTCAATGTTTTTGCACCATACCCCGTGCTTCATGCAATACGTGTCCTCCATAATACCCAATATTTTATTTATTTGACAGAGAGAGTGAGAGAGAGAGGGGACAAGCAGGAGTAGTGGGAGATGGAGAAGCAAGCTCCACACTGAGCAGGGAGCCCAATGCTGGGCTCGGGATCCCAGAGCTCTGGGATCATGACCTGAGCTGAAGGCTGATGCTTAACCTACTGAGCGACCCAGGTGTCCTCAGAAGGCAGATATTTTCCGACACCCATCAAAGACCTTTTAGACTGGATTATTTTTATACCTGTTCATAATATCATCTTTAACATGTGGACTCTCAAAGGTCGTGATTGCTGCATCTTTGGGCATCACATTAATATTGAATGCAGGAATGGAAGAGCTAGAAGAGACTTCTCTACATTAATCTTTGTATTTTAATGTGGGGGGGGAACCTTCTACAGAAGTCATTGTTCTGTATCTCATCAAAACTCGGCTACATGCCCCTCTGACACCAATCCATGGCCAAGTCACATAATTATTCACATTTCATCGCTTGGCTAAAATAAGAACCTACCTTCTTACAAAGTATGGCGATTTCCATCAAATACCTAAACAGATAGGTGTTCTCTCTTTTAGAGACTGTAAGGAAATATATGGAAATTTCAGTTGGCAAGGTAAAGAGTGGCTTATTGTTAGTGTTTTCCTGTTCTTGGTGTAGGACTTGCCTGTTCCAAATAACAAACACACCAGCATTCTGTAGAATGCCATCCAGTTACCAGTCATTATATTCCTTGACCCAAAATTCATTCATGTATATTAGTGCTCTCTAAGCAAGGAAGCCTGTACCTTTCTGGTTAAAATTAGATATGAAACATGAAGGTTTTCTTCATAGTATCCCCAGAAATCATCACTTGCTGAGAAATATTGGTACCAAATTAATAATAACAATAGTAATAATTAATAACCTATTTCTATCACATATATGCATACTCTACTCTAACCATATATTTCACAGAATTCTTTTTCCTGTTCTTGCCCCTCTCTTATTGCTTTCCTTCCAATTCCTTTTCATAATTACTATTATTTTGATTATGCTCACCACAGTGTAGCTACCATACCTCACCGTACAATGCTATTACAGTGCCATTGACAATATTGTCTGTGCTGTAACTTTCATTCCAGTGATTTATTTACTCCATATTGCAAGTTTTTTTTTCCCACTCTCATTACACTATTTTGCCCATCCCTCAATCACCCTTTCCTTGGCAACTACCAGTTTATTCTCCATATTTGTAGGTCCATTTCCTCCTTTTCATAATTTTTATTACAAATACATGGCTAATGTAGAAAACAACAAAACATAGATGGTCAACATTTTTAGTACTAAAAATACCTAAAATGTCATTATCCAAAATGATCTAAAATGTTGACTCATAACTTACATATTTTTGTAATGTGTAATTATAAAGAGCACATCAAATGCATATTCCTTTGTAAATAATTATTCTTAATAATTTAGTGGACATCTCAAGTCTAAACTTGCTTCTTTATGATGGCCTACCTCATCTTATCAAATCCCCCTTTCTGAATATCTTCTCATTTCTAACCTTATCTTTGAAATGTACCTTTAATTTTTCCATTTATGTTAAATAATGAATGGATCCAAATACAAGTTATATATACGTATGTTCAACCTTTCTCTTTTTCTTAAGATTTATTTATTTAATTGAGAGAGAGAGAGAGAGCACGAGTGGGAGGGGCAAAGAGAGAGGGAGAAAGAATCTCAAGCAGAATCCTGCTGAGCACAGAGGCCAGCAAGGGGCCCCACACAGGGCTATGGCTCCACACAGGGCTCTATCTCATGATCTGCACATCACAACCTGAGCCGAAACCAAAAACTTTCAGCATTTCACCATTTTAAAGTACATTTTAATTATCCCAGGCACTGGTTGAGTCACAATATTGGAAACTATCAGAGGACTAAGCCTATTCATTTTAAGTTATGATTCCTCTTAAAGTCAACACTCTCACACTCATTGGCTGGTCACTATTCACTATTGCATGAGTGATTAATGCCTCAAATTTTGCAGGTACAAAGTAAAAGGATAATCAAAGAGTACATTCTGCTATAGTATTTGTGCACAAATATGATTAAGGGTTTGAACATTCAAATCATGGTTAACTGTTTATGACATAGAAGACATTTTCTTGAATATATATGGAGAAGACAGAAGCAGCCCAAATTATTACACAATGAGCATGGTAAAGAAGGTCTCTACCAGGAAGATGTTACTCTTTGCTCCTAAATCTCCACTTTACCTGCCTTATTCTCACATGATTTCTTTCCCTGTCACCCTAGCCTAACTTTTGATTTTTGATTTTCTATTTTTTTTCTTCCTTTCCCCTGTCCTCTCTGTATGTATTTGAACTTCTAAATTAGACACTTGCCACATATTTTCCACAAAATCATTGATGGGCAAACAACATATCAATGTTCAGTTCCCATATGTCTCAATTCTGCCTTATTTTCTACCTTTAGAATACTTCAGCATCTTCTCTACTGATTGAGCCAATGGATACAACAAATGACTCTGTGATATCTGAATTTGTATTGATTGGACTTTCAAATTCATGGGAGATGCATCTTTTTCTCTTTTGGTTCTTCTCTGTGTTCTACACGGGAATTATCCTGGGAAACCTCTTCATTGTGTTCACGGTAATTATTGACTCTCATTTACACACCCCCATGTACTTCCTATTGGCCAACCTCTCTCTCCTTGATCTAGGTCTGTCTTCTACCACAGTGCCCAAAACAATCACTAATCTTTTCACTGACTGTAAAATCATTTCCTTTCCAAAATGCATGATACAGATATTTTTTATTCATGTCATGGGTGGAGGTGAGATGGTGCTGCTCATAGCCATGGCATATGACCGGTACACTGCAATCTGTAAGCCTCTCCACTATCTGACCATCATGAGCCCCAAAATGTGTGTTTCCTTTGTAGTGGCTGCCTGGATAGTGGGGATAATCCATGCCATATCTCAGTTTGTTTTTGTCATACACTTGCCCTTCTGTGGCCCTAATGAAGTAGATAGTTTTTACTGTGATTTTCCTCGGGTCATGAAACTTGCTTGTGTAGACACTTACAAGCTGGAGTTTGTAATCATCGCTAACAGTGGGTTTATATCCATGGCTACCTTCTTTTCTTTAATTATATCCTATATCTTCATTTTGGTCACTGTCTGGAAATGTTCTTCAGGAGACTTATCCAAAGCATTTGTCACACTGTCAGCTCACATCACTGTAGTGATTTTGTTTTTTACACCATGCATGTTTCTCTACGTGTGGCCTTTCCCTACTACATCACTGGATAAGTGCTTGTTCATTGTTGACTTTGCTATCACCCCCCTCTTGAATCCTGCCATCTATACATTAAGAAACAAAGACATGAGAGTGGCTATGAGAAGACTGGGCAAACGGATTGTGGGTCCTAGTGGGATCTCACAATGAATGGAGCAGATCCACATACAACATGCTTCAGGCTCACCAAGAACACTGCAAGTCATGTGATTGTCATCATTACAATGCTGAGAACTACTATTGTCATGATAGTTCAACAAAACTCCCCCTGTAGAAATTGATTATTGAGTCAGAGCTGACTTTATTTTGCTAATGACAGAGAATAAATTGACATCACCAACTTATATTGAGAAGAAAGGTGAGAACAGAAAACTGAGCTAATTCATAGCAGTAAACTTACATTCAAATACCATTTTCTTTGACTTGCTAATTGTATTTACTTTCAATTATGAAGACATACCTCAAACAAGTGATAAATATATCTCATGGTAACTTAACAGATTTAATAGGTAAAATGTGACTTTGAGTCAATCAAAATCAATAAATTCTACTTTTTAATTTTTATTTTAGTTTGAGTTTAACAGAATAAGAAACAAAATCAACTATTTGTTACTTAGATTAAGCATGCTGTTTTAGTGTTTAGACTTGATTGGCTTTAAATAGAGAAGGATAATTCTTTACACTGTGAATACTTCAAATAAATGCAAACCACAGATTTCTGAAATTTTGCCTCACTTTCTACTATTCTAAAGAAGGTTTTCAAATATTCAATTATCCTAGTTTATTCTAAAAAAAATTATAAAAGTAATTGCTGTTTCAGGGCACCTAGGTGGTTCTGTCTGTTAAACATCTGCCTTTGGCTCAAGTCATATTCTCAGGGTCCTGAGACTGAGCCCCAAGTGGGACTCCCTGCTCAGCACAGAGCCTACTGTTCCTTTTCCCTTGCAACTGCTCCCAGCTTGTGCTCTCTCTCAAATAAATAAAATATTTAAAAATTTAATTAACTAAAATTTAAAACTAATAGCTGTTTCACTGAAGAATAATCACCCTAAGATGTATGTTTAGAGATTCTGGCTTCTTTGAATATGGTTTGCTGATCTGACAAAATGTTCCCCCAAAAGTTTATGTATCTTAGATAAATAAAAAGCCAAAACTGATAAGGCATATTCAATTTGATTGAGCACTTCTGCATTTGGAATAAATGCTTTATTAAAGTACACATGTTTTCATTTATTTGTTTATACTTCTCAGTAAATAAAATCTACTCAATTAAGGAAAACAATGCCTATGTTTTTTGTCCAGTGTTTTTTCAGGAACCTTTTCAATAACATATCTGCTTATTCCATGTAAAATAATCGTTAATACTTCTCTTAATGCTTAGGTATTCATCTGGATGGGAAGTTCTTTACTTGATCACTGCTAGCCACTCTCTTTTATAAATAATCCACTGGGCTCCTGAGATAGTACAGTCTCCCACTTTTCCTCCTACTCTTGGAGAATTCCTTCCCAGTAACAGTTTGCCGGGTTCTCTCATCTACTCCACCACCAAACTCAGTGTTCCTCAGAATTGCAACTTTGGTCTTTTCTCACTCCATATTCTTTCCCTAGGGAACATCCATTCCCTTGGTTTTAATTACCATCTCAGCTAAGGTCTTTTATTCTTAAGCCAGGGTATTATTTCTTGAGTTCCTATTTCATAAATCTAACTGCCTACTGACTTGATGTTTCAAGGGCATCTCCCACTCAGCAGATCTGAAACTAAACTAAATATCTTATCCTCAAACCTGTTCTTCTTTCAGGTCCCTAGTCACAGTAAGTGGCACCAAAATTAACCCAGTCTCTCAGTGCACAATCTAGAAGTAATAATGGACTCCTCCATCTGCAATCCCCAATATTCAATAAATCAGCAAATCATATTAATTCCAACCTCTAAACACCTCCTAAATATGTCCTTTTTTTCTTCCAAAGCTCATTTGCCTTTATTTCCATTATCTACATACAGAATGAGAGATTTTTTTAAGTATAAATTTGAGTACATTATTGTTCTCCTTAAGACCCATCACATACTTGCCAATGCTTTTAAATTAAAATACAAACTATTTTTTAAGATTTATCAGGTGATCCAAGACCTGGCCCTCATCCTCTTCTCCTGGATAGAGGACAATTCCAGAAGATATTTTATTTTCTTTTGCTTGCCTAAAACTTCATTTTCTCTGTGCACCAAGTGGCTCAGTCCCAGCTTCAGAGTCTTGGTTTCAGCTCAAGTCATGACCTCATGCTCATGAGATTGAACCCTGCATCAGGCCCTGTGCTCAGGACAGAGTTTGCTTGAGGTTCTACCCCTCTGTCTCTCTCTCTCTAAAATAAAATAAGTAAACAATTCTTTAAAAAAAAAATAAACTTCATTCTCTCTCATCTTGAGGCTTTGCCCTGGCTAATCATTCTGTCTCAAACATCTATCTTCATGTTTTGCTTCTTAATATCTATTCATTCTTCAAATCTCAGTTTCAACATCCTTTTATCAAGAAACACTTCCAAAATCCTGGGTCCAGAAGAACTCCTTCCATTGTATATATTAAACCAATCCCTAATGCCACTTTTGGTAACATTAATAATAATAATTAATAAAATAATAATGAATTATAATAATTTCTTATTTGATGTTGGTCTTCTTCATTATAGTTTAAGTTCCACGTGAGGAAGGGTTTGGGTCCGTCATAGTTACTACTATAACGTGAATGAGTAACAACTGTACAGAAAATGCTCAATAAATGTTTATCATTAAATAAATGAATAAAACCAACAAAGAGTAAAAACAAATAACGTGAATAGTTTCTTGAATACTGTTTGAGGTTTCTTTATACATTCAGCCAAAGGTCATAGGATTACAGTACTTCCATCCTTTTCTTTCTCCTTTTCTCAGTTAATTTTCTCTGTGTGTCCTGAATACTCTATAGTGAAATGTACTAATGAGTACCTTTTGTAGACTTAAGCCAATTCAAAGCTTCGGCCAATCTCAGCTGCGGCAACCGATAAATTAGTGGTCTCCATCCTCTCTAATACTTCTAGGTCTCATAAACTCTACATTAGCAACACCTGCTCTTCTTGGCCCAGCAGCCTTTTCTGTTTCCAAGCAAACCCAAGATCCATTCCTTAGAGGATGGCTCTCAAATCACAGCTTGCTCTGTGTCGATCAACCTGACCAATTCCTCAGGACTTTATTTCTACCTAGATGCTGCTCATTCATCTTAATCTGTTGTTCTGCCTGGTCCAGGGTCTGACTTAGAACACTGATATATCAGGAAAGCAGCACACTGATATGATAGAATGATTCTATGTGGCACTGTGTTGCAGAAGAGCCTTTGGAGAGTTTAGAAGCAACTAGAGAAATTTTCCTCTTATGTTAGAGTAGTTCTGCTTCTTCTTGGCAAATAAATTGCTTTACCTCATCTGATATATACCAAAATTCATGCAAGTGACCATACTTACCTGTTTGTTTTTTATCATCCCACAGTATTCTCCAGTTTGTATCCTTGTTTATACATTTTGCAATGTCAATACTTGTTTTATAATTTTTTAATAAACATATATTAGCCCCAAGGGTATAGGTCTGTGAATCACTAGGTTCAATGTCAGTACTTTTTGATAATTAATTTGAGACTTCATTCTGTAACTAGAAAACTAAGATTCTTACTTGCTTCTGACCCGAGAAAATAAAATACAGGTTTGAATAAATACAGTTCTAAACACAGATAGATCCTTCACCCTCTGGAGCCCCATGATAGCCTGGAGATCTTTTTCTTTATATTTCCACATCAAAAATCAAGAAAGCCTAACTTTTACAGAGATACACTAGGCTTGTTTCAAAGCCTTATCATAGGTCCTTTGAATGAGTGTCTCCTTCAGGTAAACATGCTCCTCTTAGAAACAACTCTAACTCCCTACATTTTCCTCTTTTGTTTTTATCTTCTTCCCTTGATGTCTTAAGAACTTGATCTAATTACATACAAATTTTACTTGTATCCAGTCAACTCAGGAAATATAACGGTCAAAAATATTCAAGAAGAACTTCATTCTCAACACTCCAAAGCTTGGGACCACAGGTAAATATATACAGGTTAACCTAAGTTATGACTGATAAGAGGAAAATGATCAATACATTCTCCCACTGTCAGTCTTAAGAATCATATCTACAGGGCACCTGGGTGGCTCAGTTGGCTAAGCGACTGCCTTCAGCTCAGGTCATGATCCTAGAGTCCCAGGATCAAGGCCCACATTGGTTTCCCAGCTCCGTGAGGAGTCTGCTTCTCCCTCTGACCTTTTCCTCTCTCGCTCTCACTGTCTCTATCTCAAATAAATAAATAAATCTTCAAAAAAAAAAAGAATTATCTATATATATGAGGAGTTTTACATCTGTTTCTTCAAGTTTGGTACATGAATGAAAGTATGTCTGTATACTCAGGATATGTTTTCCCACACTCATTCCCTAGCTCGGTGCTTCTAAGGATTTCATCCCAATGATCATGTAACCAATATAGGGATATTTTTACACAAACCAACATAGTGCCTACAAACCATTCCTCTTCCCCTCTGTCTCTTTACCACGCAATATCTCTTTCACTATTTTTCTCATGGGGAAGTCAATGTGACTCAAAGAGTCCCCCAAGAGAAACTAATACTGGGCTCAATATTGGTCTTCTCTGCAACAACAGTTGATCACTCTCCTGTGTAGCTAATTATTTCACATTTTGAAGAATCTTTTGTACAGCTTTGTCTTGAGGGAAGATTATGCACAGGAATTAAGCTCTCTGAGTTTCTCTTCTTCTAAAAATGTACATCCTGTGGCTGAACAGGCAGATAGGAAAGATTTTTTTTGTTATAAAACTGCACCTGTGCCATTCCTCCCATGTGACCTGGTCAAGGCAGGTTCGATCCTGCTCTTAAGTCCCCTTGCTCTGAGGGGTGGCAGGACCACAGAAATGCAGATATGACTGAGGGTGATGTAAATCTGAAGGTCTACCCCCTCACAGATGCCCACCTCACCAAAAAACTACTGGAACTTGTCAGCAGTCATGTAACTAAAAGCAGCTTTGGAAAGTAACCAATGAAGCCACCAAAACTCTCAACAATGGTTTCTCTGCGTTCATCATGATGGCTGCAGATGCTGAGCCCCTGGAGATCATCCTGCAACTTCTGCTGCTGTGTGAGGATAAAAATGGCCCCTAGGTGATTGTGCACTCCAAGCATGCTCTGGCGTGGGTTAGCACGGTTTCTGAGCCTGTCGTTGCCTGCTCTGTCACCATCAAAGAAGGCTCTCAGCTGAAGCACCAGATCCTGTCCATTTAGCAGTCCACTGAAAGGCTCTTAGTCTCAATCAGTTGCTTCTGCCCCACTGCTCACTGAGTCCTTCCCCTGGCATTGTGAATCATATTGTCTATTTGCATTTAGTTTCTCTAGCTACCTTTCCTTGTCATATTCTAGCATTAAATCTGGGTTTTGCATTTTTCTATTATTCTCCTTCTGTTTTATAAGTTTTTATCCATATATTAATCCCCCACCCTACCCCAATCACCCATTCTACTCTCTCTGCCTTTTATAAAATGATCTAATGCTGATAACAGCGGTAAACAAAGTCTTGACACCTTTGAAAGACAGGGAAGAGGCAGGACAGAGATCTGGTTCCAACGTTCAGATGCTAACTTCCTGTTTTATTTTAATTAATTAATTTTTTTTTCAGTGTAACAGTATTCATTGTTTTTGCACAACACCCAGTGCTCCATGCAATACGTGCCCTCCCTATTACCCACCACCTGGTTCCTCCAACCTCCCACCCCCGCCCCTTCAAAACCCTCAGGTTGTTTTTCAGAGTCCATAGTCTCTTATGGTTCGTCTTCCCTTCCAATTTCCCTCAACTTCCTTCTCCTCTCCATCTCCCAATGTCCTCCATGTCATTTGTTATGCTCCACAAATAAGTGAAACCCTATGATACTTGACTCTCTCTGCTTGACTTATTTCACTCAGCATCATCACATCACTTCCAGTCCCGTCCATGTTGCTACAAAAGTTGGGTATTCATCATTTCTTTTCTTTCTTTTTTTTTTAAACCTGATACATTCAATTGATATCTTTTTTTAAATTTTTATTTATACATTTGACAGACAGAGATCACAAGTAGGCAGAGAGGCAGGCAGAGAGAGAGGAGGAAGCAGGCTCCCTGCCAAGCAGAGAGCCCGATGCGGGGCTCAATCCCAGGACCCTGGGATCATGACCTGAGCGAAAGGCAGAGGCTTTAACCCACTGAGCCACACAGGTGCCCCTCTTTTCTTTTTTTTTATCAACATATAATGTATTTTTATCCCCAGGGGTACAGGTCTGTGAATCACCAGGTTTACACACTTCACAGCACTTACCATAGCACATACCCTCCCCAATGTCCATAACCCCCTCCTGTTTTATTTTAGACACGATGGATGTAAATACCATTCACTTGGTATCCCTAGTGCCTGAAACACAAAATAGTTCCATATGAGGTTGTTCTCTGGGGGATTATGTATTATTTGTATTCTGTGCGTGTATTTTGTGAGGTTGTTAGGTGTATGTCCAAGTGTCATTTCCCAATATAGCCCAAATGTCTGCTTTGGTAATGTGATTTTATTTTCCCTCTCCCCCAAGTCCCAAACATGACCCTGAGGGTGGCACAGCAGCAGCATACCAAAGAGATGTGCTGCAGAATTCCAGAGGCTGCCTGGACAAGTTAGACATGAGGTAGCTGACCTAGATCTTGAAGGAGTCCAGAGTGGCTAGAA
This sequence comes from Meles meles, assembly GCF_922984935.1. Lineage (NCBI taxonomy): Eukaryota > Metazoa > Chordata > Mammalia > Carnivora > Mustelidae > Meles > Meles meles. The sequence continues at coordinate 56,343,379 of NC_060071.1, forward strand.
AAAAGAGGGTTAGCTGATGCTGGAATGAAGTCTGGGCAAGTCATGGAGACCTGACTGGAAGCTACAGCAAAGATGCTGGAATAGAGGAAACATCCTCTCTGGTGGATGGGGATGTCTCCAGTGGAAAACTCTGAGAGCCCTTACCTTGTTGCCTGCCATGATGTAGGTCAGATGTATGTATTCTTTATCACATCAGAAGGACAGTGCTAGTGTGTCATTCCTGTGAGCATCCTAATAAAGAAATATATTCATACCCCCCCCCCCCAAAATTGCACCTGTCATGCTTGGTCCCTCTTTCTATTCCCCTCAATTCCTCTTTAGTTTCTACTCTTCTGTAAAATATTTGTGTCAGAAGTTTTCTCTTATTGAAAATACTTTCATCCTTTTATTTTGCACCATCACTCTCCTATTCTCAAATTTCAATCATTGCATTGTATTGTCATATCAAATCAATTCTACACACAAAACATTTGAAATATTTGTCTCCATAATGTGAAGATTTTCCAAGATTCATGTGCTTCTGACTTTAATGCTCTCCAACTCATTTTAAACTTTTTCACTGGGTAAACCAGACATCTGGCCTCAACTATTCCTGCCCTATTTGAGAACTAAATTCTGTTCTAAACAAGAGGAAGGAAATTTTGATCCTTTACCTCCAGGATTCTGGTGTGGTTCCCTCTCCTTCAGTATTACTTTTCTCCACATTTGAAAGTAACAGCCAACGCCTAGTCAAAGAAGCTATTCTGAGTCAGGAATCTTCTGGCCCCATACCAGGGTATGGTACAGAGAAGCTGATAGCTACAATTTCTGAGATGGAACTGTTCAAGGACTGACCAGGTTGTGTGAAGAAATAGGAAAAGGGGGTTAGCAAGAGAAATACCTACTGGCAAAAAAAATATCTTTCAGGAAGGAAAGCCAATATTATTTTAAATGAGATTTTAAAAACTCAGGGATCAGGGCCTTTCTAATTAGGTTAGAGTGATCCTATCAAACATAAATTATTCTAGCTTTTTCATGACTCTATTAAGCAGGTATAGAGCATTACTGAGGAAGATGATTGCACTGGAAGTTAGGCTGACTTCTAGTTCTGACCCTGTGAATGTAATGCTGTGAACACACTGGCTAGCCATTTATGCTCATGGGGTTAGTTCTCCACCGGTAGAATGAAGTAAATGAACAAGATTCTCTCAAAGTTCTTTCCCACTTCTATACAAACTTATAATTCTGATCATCTTATTTGTTTAATATGCATCTATATTTCCTGTTTAAAGATGGGTTTCCCCAGACCCTGAATGACTGAAAAACTTTACATCTCCAAGAGGAAGGAGAGCAAACTCTGTGGAGACTTGGCCTCTGATGAACTCCTGAGAGCTTCACAAAGTCACCAGGGTTTTCTGAAAAGGTAGAGAAACAAGTGCACGGTCTTTTTCTCCAAACAAGCTCTCTCAGGTCATCAGGATTTCCTCATCAATGATACATGGTGATCTGAAATGTTTGTAACAGAAAGGGTGAAAATTTCTTCACTCAGCTAAATACCCACTTTTTTTTTAAATATACAACTGGGTTATCACTAGGAAGTACAAGTTTGTGGAGAAGGTACTACTAAATCAATTTCTCTATGTATTTCTGAGGACTACTGTTTTGTTTCTTCTATGAACAATTCAGTACCTATATCTAGGAAATTCATTCATCACATATTTCCTGGGATTTTTCTATATGCCAGCCACTATTTTAGGCAGGTGATATAGTGTTAGACAAAGCAGAAAGGGTCCTATATCATAAACTTCAATTTTATATTTTTAAAAAGCTATGAAATCCTCCCTATTTGTCTTTTAGGATTTTCTTCTCCCTTTTCTTATCTCTTCTTTTATTCTCCTAGTCTCTTTCCAATCCATCTTCATTCTTCCTCTTTCTTCTCTGCTTGTTCCTTACAGATGCTACTGATTCTGACTCCACCACATTGATTGCACTCACTGTTCCATGTTTTGTATTGTGACTGTCTCATTTTAGAATTATTTATATCATTAATAAATTAAATTATGTTATAAGTAGACGTTTAGAGTCTTTAAGCCAATAGGTTCATGTAAGATACTGCTGCTTAAAAAAGTTAATTATCACTCAAACTCCAGGACACACATTTCAACAGTAGTAACAGTAATAAAAATTTCCCAAATCTCACAAATCAATTCAGAGAATTTAATTGATTTTGTAATATGAAACACCCACTTTCATGATGAGAGTCCTAAAGTATTAGGTTTATATGGTTCATCTCAGCTTAACAGGATAAAACATGTTGTCTTAAGAAGTCAACATAATTCTACATCTGCAACTTTATTAAAGGCACTGAATTGGGTGGTGAATTTATGAAATCACCAAACATCTTTTGCTCAGCAGCATAGAGGGTATTGCCATGAAATTTTCCAGGGATGATGTCATTAATTCTATAATGCTTCCCAGATTAATTTCTCTTCCCCAAATTCTTTGCCCTTATGTCTCTGTAACTTGGATGATTTAAATATGGGTAAAAAGTCCAGTGGCAGTAGTATGAATGAATTGAAAATGGTAAAACAAAGAGGGGGATTACTGTCCATGATAGTGATATAGTAAGATCCTGAACTCACCTCCTCCTAAGGAATAACCAAGGGCTGACTTAATACCTTTTGCATAACTAAAGACTGAAGGGTTAGAGAGAATAGCCAGAGGGAAGGGACAAATACACAGTAAGAAAGGAAACTTCCCCTATTGATGTTGTAAAGTGCAGTGAAGAGGGATCATACTGAGTGAGTGGAAGTGCATTTATCTGCCCTGGGGCATAGTAAAACAGCCACAGTTTAAAAGAGCAACTAGTGGGGCACCTGGGTGGCTCAGTGGGTTAAAGCCTCTACCTTCGGCTCTGATCATGATCTCAGGGTCCTGGGATCAAGCCCTATACATCAGGCTCTCTGCTCAGCGAGGAGCCTGCTTCCCTTTCACTCTCTGCCTGCCTCTCTGACTACTTGTGATCTCTCTCTGTGTCAAATAAATATATAAAATCTTAAAAAAATACATTTTAAAAGAGAAATTTGTACACAATAGGGCCAACATCAGAACTTCATCAAGTGGCGAGGGAGCTGCTGGAACTATCTCTGGATTGGAGGAGCTAACAAGTGCCATACTTTACACTATCCCTCTACCTTGAGAGTGCAGACCAAAGCAGGGTCTGGATGCCACAGCCAGCCTGCTGTCTCAGAGTGCACTGGACCCCTATCCAACAACAGCCCTAGCCATCCCACTAAAGCAACCCCAAGGTGGTACACACCAGGACACCCCTGCTCACTACAGCTCCAGCAGCTGCACCAAGGTGACAGAAGTGCAAAACACCCCTGAATAATCCTTGCCCAGACCACTGCAACTTTAGATGGCTGGCTAGGGGACCCCCAGTGAACAGCACTCAGGGACCTCCCAGCTAATGCCTACTTTAGCTCCAAACCCTTCAGAGGGGCACCCCACCCTGAGCTGAGCACCCCAAGGCACCCAGCTTCTACCCACTTCAGCTTCATCTATCTTGCCATGGCACCCTCAGTGTAGGGACTCTCTGGACATTCTATCTAATGTCTACTTTTGACTTCAGCTATTCTGTCAGTGTACCCTCTGCACAGAGAGACCAGAGACAACACTTCCTATACCTAACTTCAGTTTGAGCTGTTTGACCACCCCAGCTCACACTCATTTCTCTTACACCTACTCACTTCTGGGGTGCCCCCTCATAGTGACTGAGGAAACCCCAACCTATACCCTGTCTCAACTCCAGCCACCCTACCATGGAACACCATGGCTTATACCCACTTCACCTTCAGCTATCCTGCTAAGGTGCCTTCTTTGTGTAGAGCCTCAGGAATCCCTAGCTTGCACTCACTTAAGCGTTTGTTGTCTAGCCAAGACACCTGCTGCAAGGAGACACCAGGTACCTGCTGTCCTGCACCCTGCCTCACCTCTAGCCACCATGCCAGGAAACTCTCCACACTGGGCACCCCAGGATACCCCAGCATGGACCCACTTCAGCTTCAGCTGTCCTATCAGAATGCCCTCTACATAGAGAGCCCTAGGGCCTCCAGCTTGCATCCATGTTTCTTTCAACCATCCTGACAGAGTATCCTCTGCACATTTAGTCTCGGGACACTCCCGATCTGCACTCACTTAAGATGCAGCAGTCCTTTCAGTGTTATCTCTTTATAAAGTACCTCAAGACTACCCCGGCTGAAGCCCACTTTTGCTCCAGTCATCCAACCAGTGCAGTTCCAGCATAAAGTGATCTGTGATCCCCAGTCCGTACCAGCCATAGCTTGAAGTAACCCATGACCTTCAGCCTTCAAAAGTCACCAAGCACACACAGACTACACAGGAGACAAATAAACATAAGACAATTTCTGCAAGTTTAGAAGTAGCTGCTCCTTCTAACTCAAAGAAACAAACACAAAGTTAAGTGACATGAGGAGATAGAGAAATATGCTCTAAAAGGAAAAAACAAGACAAAACCTCAAAAAGAACCCAATGAAATGGGGGCATCTGGGTGACTCAGTCAGTTAAATGTCTGCCTTCAGCTCAAGTCATGATCCCAGGGTCCTGGGATAGTCCCAATTGGGGCTCCCTGCTCAGTGGGGAATCTGCTCCTCCCACTCCCTATGCCCTCCCCACTGCCTGGGCATGTTCTCTCTCTCTCTCTCTCTCTCTCTCTCTTACACACACACACACACACACACTCTCACACATAGATAAATAAAATCTTCTAACAAAAAAAAAAAAAGAACTCAATGAAATGGAGGTAAGCAATATCCCTGATAAAGACTTTATAGTAATGATCATAAAGATGTTCACTGGGCTGGAGAGAAGAGTGGAACAACTCAATGAGACCTTCAGTAGAGAAATAGAATATATATATTTTAAAAGAAAACAGAGTTCAAGAATACAATAACTGAAATGAACAATACACAAAAAAAAATCAACAGTAGATTAGTGGATTCAAAACACCCAAGCTGAACAGCAAAAATATATAAGAATTTAAAAAAATAAAGATAATTTTAAAAATAAGGACAGTTTAAAGGCTCTCTTGAACAACATTAAGCAAACAAACATTCACATCATAGGGGTCCAAGAAGGAAATGAGACAGAGAAAATAGCAGAAAGCATATTTAAAGAACTAATAGGTGAAAACTTCCCTAACCTAAGGAAGGAAAAAGATATCCAAGTTCAAGAAGCACAGATAGTACCAAACAAGACGAGCCCAGAAGGGTCCAGACCATGACATATATTTAAAATTTCAGAGGAAAGTCCAAGATGCTGAAGGAGTAGGAGACCTTAATTTCATCTGGTCCCAGAAATTCAGCTAGATAGCTATTAAACCATTCTGAAACCTGCGAACTCAACCAGAGATTGAAGAAAAGAATAGCTGCAACTCTAGGAACAGAAAAGTGACCACTTTCTGCAAGACAGGAGGTGTGGAGAAGTGAATCTGAAGTGATATATAGGAAGACAGACCACAGAAGGAGGAAGCCTCCATCGGATGGCTACCACCAAGTGATAGAGCAGAGGAACACAAAATCAGAACTTTTAGAAGTCTGCTTTGTAAGGGGCATCACTCTGGTGGCTAAGCAAGGGGTGGAACACTCGCTGGGACAGTGTGGTCTCAGAATCCTTGGGATCACAGAAAGACTGGGAATGCCTGACTATTGCAGAGCTCCCAGGTATCAGAGTGGAGAAGCCGGCTGCAAAGAGTGAGCCCAGAAGTGGGCTCTCACCTCGGGGTTGCCATAAACCATGATCTGCAGTAGAGTCAGGCCACTGCCCTTCAAACAGGGGTCCAATAAACAGCAGAACAGGAGAAATCCCCATCCTTCCCCAGGACAAGCAGTGTGGGAGCATGCCACAGAAGTCTGCAAGGTTTGGAGACTCAAAACAGGGTCGTGTGCCTGAGAAAGAAATGCTCGGTCACAGACCAGGTGAGCACAGAGTGTGGTCAGAGACCATGAAGACAGGAGTGACTGATTGCCTTTCTCTGAGCACTCACTGAGGAGTGGGACTCCAAGCTCTCAGCTCCAGGGCAAGAGATGATAAGGCTACCATCTTCATTCTTATCCTTTAAAGCTGCATGGAAAGCTGTCAGGGAACAAAAGCTACAGAGAGCAAATCAGAGCAGATTACTGAGCCTGGTCCCTGGTAAAAGTAGTGTAAGTCCACCTTGAGCAAAGGCATTGAGAATGCAACAGGCCCCTCCCCCAGAAGATCAGCAAGAACATCCAGCCAAGATTTACCAAGAAATGAGAATTGCAAAGCTCCTGTGCTAGGGGAATACAACACACAGAATTTATGGCTTTTTTCTCATGATTGCTTACTCTTTCAACTTTCATTTTTTTTATTTTCTTTTTAAAATTTTCTTCCTTTATTTTTGATCAACTTATCAATTCTTTTTTAAAATATTTTTTGATTTTCACTTTTACAGTCATATTCTATCCTTCATTGTATTTAACCTTGTGTGTGTGTGTGTGTGTGTGTGTGTGTGTGTGTGTGTGTGTGTAAGTTTTCTTTCATTAAAAATTTGGGAGGCAGTTTCTTCTAACAGACCAAAATACACCCAAAATCTAGTGTATGGCTCTGTTCTATTCACCTACCTGATCATATTTTCTCCCTCCCAAATATAAAAGCAAGACCCATAAATATGCTGTCCACAAGGGACTCATTTTAGACCCAAAGACATCTCCAGATTTACAGTGCAGGGCAGAATACCATTTCTCATGCTAATGAACATCAAAAGAAAGATGGGGTGGCAAACCTTATATCAGACAAGATAGATTTTTTCCTCTTTTGATTTTTTTTATTTTTTTACTATGTCCAGTTAGCCACTGTATAGCACATAATTTGTTTTTGATGTACTGTTCAATGATTCATTAGTTAAGTATAACACCAAGTGCTCATGATAGCATATGCCCTTATTTATTTGACAGAGAGATGAAGAGAGAGCACAAGCAGGCAGATCAGCAGACAGAGGGAGAGGGAGAAGCAGGCTCCCTGCCAAGCAGAGAGCCCAAAGCAGGGCTCCATCCCAGGACCCTGGGATCATGATCTGAGGGAAAGGCAGACACTCAACCGTATGAGCCACCCAGGCATCCCGACAAATTATATTTTAAACCAAACATTGTAATAAGAAATGAGGAAGGACACTGTATCACAATTAAATGACCTATCCAAGAAGATCTAACAATTATAAATATTTATGCTCCTAACATGGGAGCAGCCACTTATATAAGCCAATTAATAACAAAATCAAAGAAACACATCAACAATAATACAGTAATAGTAATAGTAGGGGACTTCAACAGTTCCCCTCACTGAAATGGAGAGATCATCTAAGCAAAAGATCACCAAGGAAATAAGGGCTTTGAATGACACACTGGACCAGATGGACTTCACAGATACATTTAGAATATTCCATCCCAAAGCAACAGAATACACATTCTTCTCTAGTACACAGGTAACATTCTCCAGAATAGATAACATCCTGGGTCACAAATCAGGTCTCAATCAATATCAAAAGACTGGGATCATTCCCTGCATATTTTCAGACCACACTGCTTTGAAACTAGAACTCAATCACAAGAGGAAATTGGAAAGAACTCAAATAAATGGAGGCTAAATAGCGTCATACTAAAGAAGGAATGGGTCAACCAGGAAATTAAAGAAGAATTTTTAAAAATTCATGGAAACAAATGAAAAGGAAAACACAACTGTTCAAAATCCTTGGGATGTGGCAAAGGCAGCCCTAAGTCAGAAGTATATAGCACTACAAGACTTCCTCAAGAAACAAGAAAGGTCTCAAATATACAAACTAACCCTACACCTAAAGGAGTTGGAGAAAGAACTGCAAATAAAGCCTAAACCAAGCAGGAAAAGAGAAATAATAAAAATTAGAGCAGAAATCGATGAAATAGAAACAGATAAATGAAACTAGAAGGTGTTTCTTTGAACGAATTAATAAGATTGATAAACCCCTTACCCAGACTTATCAAAAAGAAAAGAGATAGGACCAAATAAATAAAATTATGAATGAAAGAGAAGAGATCATGACCAACACCAAGGAAATGAAGACAATTTTAAGAACATATTATAGACAACTCTATGCCAACAAATTAGGCAATCTGGAAGAAATGGATGCATTCCCAGAGATGTATAAGCTATAAAAACTGAACTAAGAAGAAATAGAAAACTGAACAGATTCATAACCACCAAGGAAATTAAAGCAGCAATCAAAAATCTCCCAACAAACAAGCCCAGGACCAGATGGCTTCCCAGGGAAATTCTACCAAACATTTAGAGAATACTACCTATTCTAATGAAGCTGTTCCAAAAAAACTGAAATGGAAGGAAAACTTCCAAATGCCTTCTAGGAGGCCAGCATTACCTTGATTCCAAAACCAAAGAGACAAAGACCCTATCAAAAATGAGAATTACAGACCTATAACCCTGATGAACATGGATTCCAAAATTCTCACCAAAATACGAGCAATTGGATCCAACAATATATTGAAAAGACTATTCACCATGACTGGGTGGGATTTATTCCTGGGCTGCAAGTTTGGTTCAACATTCACACATCAATCATGTGATATATCACATTAACAAAAAAGACAAGAACCGTACGATCCACTCAAGTGATGCAGTAAAAGCATCTGATGAAATACAGCATTCTTTCTTGATTAAAACTCTCTGCAGTGTAGGGATAGGGAATGCATATCTCAATATCATAAAAGCCCTATATGAAAAGCCCATAGCAAATATCACTCCAAATAGGGAAAACCTGAGATATTTTCCCTTAATGTCAGGAACATGGCAGGGATGCCCACTCTCACCACTATTGTTCAACACAGCACTAGAAGTACTAGTCTCAGCAATGAGACAACAAAAAGAAATAAAAGGCATTCAAATTAGCAAAGAAGTCAAACTATCTCTCTTCACAGATGACATGATAATTTATATGGAAAACCTGAAAGACTCCACTGCCAAATTATTAGAATTCATATAGCAATTCAGCAATGTGGCAGAGTATAAAATCAATGCACAGAAATCAGCTGCATTTCTATACACTAACAATTTAACTGAAGAAAGAGAAATTAAGGAATCCATTCCATTTACAATAGCACCAAAAACCATAAATACCTAGGAATAAATCTAACCAAAGAAGTAAAGGATCTGTACTCTAGAAACAACAGAACATTTATGAAAGAAACTAAGACAAAAAGAAATGAAAAAGCATGCCATGCTCATGGATTGGCATAATAAACATTGTTAAAATGTCTATGCTTCCCAGAGAAATCTACATACTTAATGTAATCCCTATTAAAATACTGTCGACATTTTTCACAGAGCTGGAACATACACTTCTAAAATTTGTATGGAACCAGAAAAGACCTTGAATCGCAGGGAAATGTTGAAAATGAAAACCAAAACTGGGGGCAACAAAATGCCTAACTTCAAGCTATATTAAAAATCTCTGATCATCAAGACAGCATGGTACTGGCACAAAAGCAGATATGTAGATCTATGGAACAGAACAGAGAGTCCAGAAATGAGCCCTCAACTCTATGGTCAACTAAGCTTTGAGAATGCAGGAAAGAATATCCAATGAAAAAATATAATCTCTGCAATAAATGGTGTTGGGGAAATTGGACAGCCACATGCAAAAGAATGAAACTTCACCATTCTCTTACATCATACACAAAGAAAAACTCAAGATGGATGGAAGACCTCAATGTGAGAGAGGAATCCATCAACATCCTAGAGGACACACAGAGAGTAACTTCTTTGACCTTGAAAAGGCAACCTACAGAATGGAAGAAGACACTTGCAAAATGACATTGCAAAATTTGCAATATTTACATAACAGATAAAGGGCTGGCATGCAAGATCTACAAAGAACTTCTCAAACTCAACACTGAAACAAACAAATAATCCAGTTACTAAATGGGCAGAAGACATGAACAGACACTTCTCCAAGGAAGACGATGTCTAGTTTCAAATGGCCAACAAACATGAAAGAAATGCTTCACATCACTTGCCATCAGGGAAATACAAATCAAAAACCACAATGAGATACCACCTTACACCAGTGAAAATAGCTAAAATTAACAAGACAGGGTACAATAAACATTGGTGAAGATGTGGAGAAAGGGGAACACTCTTATACCATTGGTGGGAATGCAAGCTGGTACCACCACTCTGGAAAACAGTATGGAGCTTCCTCAAGAAGTTAAAAATAGAGCTAGCCTATGACCTGGCAATTGCATTAGTTACCCCAAAGATACAGATGTAGTGAAAAGGAGCACCTGCTGCCCAATGTTCATAGCAGCAATGTCCACAACAGCCAAACTGTGGAGGGAGCCAAGATGTCCTTCACCAAATGAATGGATAAATTTGTGGTTCATATATATAATGGAATATTACTCAGCCATCAGAATAGATGAATACCTACCATTTACACTGACATAGGTGGAACTGGAGGGGATTATGCTAAGTGAAATAAGTCAAGAAGAGAATGACAATTATCATATGATTTCACTCATATGTGGAATATAAGGCATAGTGCAGAGGATCATAGGGGAAGGAAGGGAAAACTGAATAGGTAGAAATCAGGGAGTCAAACCATGAAACACTCTTGACTCTGGGAAACAAATGGAGATTTGTGGAAAGGGAGGTACATGGTGGGATGAGGTAACTGGGTGATGGGCATTAAGGAGGGCACATGGTGTGATAAGCACTGGGTGTTATATGCAACCAATGAATCATTGAATACTACATCAAAAACTAATGATGTATTATATAGTGGCTAACTGAATTTAAATTTTAAAAAAGGAAAGGAACAGAGAACTAAAAAGAAATAAACTAGAAAATAATTAAAATGATAAGACATACATAACTATCAAGAATAACTTTAGAAAAAATAATTACTTTAAATGTAAATTGTTTAATGTTCTAAACAGAAGACATAGGTAGGATGGATTAAGAAAAATAAGACCAAGCTATATTCTGCCTACAAAAGACTTGTATCAGACACAGACACATACTAAAAGTGAGCAGATGGGGGAAAAAATCTCATGCAAATTCAAGGAGGAAAAGCCAGGTAGCAATAATTATATCAGACAAAACAGAATTTAAAACAAGGACTGTAATTAGAGACAAAGAACAACATTACATAACAGTAAAGGGACCAACCCAATGAGTAAATCTAACAATTCTAAATGTCTATGCTCTGGAAATCAGACCTATAAATACAGAGAACATAAAGACAGTCGCCAATGGGGAGTAAAGGGGTGAAAGAGAGGATAGGCAAAATAGGTGAAGGGGAGTGGGAAACACAGGCTTACAGTTATAAAATGAGTAAGTCATGGGACTATAAGGCACAGCAGAGAGAATATAGTCAATGATATTGTAATAGTGATGCATGATGATAGATGGTAGGTACACTTCTGATGAGCAGAGCATAACCTATAGAGAATAAATCACTGTGGTTTATACTTGAAACTAATGTAACACTGTGTGTTAATTATACTCAAATTAAAAAAAAATTATAGAATGTCTATGCTCTCACATTGGAGTACCTAAATCTATAAAGCAAATATTAAGAGACATAAAAGAAGAAATTGACAGTAATACAATAATAGTAGAAGACATTAACATCCATTTTACATCAATGGACAGATCATACAGGCATAAAATCAATAATGGAACAGTATCTTGGAATGACACATTAGGACAAATAGACTTTACAGATACATACAACACATTCCACCCATGGGGCATTTTGGTAGCTCAATCAATTAAGCATCCGACTGGATTCTGGCCCAGATCATGATCTCAGGGCCCTTAGATCGAGCCCCAAGTAGGGCTTTATGCTCAGCGTGTTGTCCATTTGATATTATCTCACTGTCCCTCTCCCTCTAGCACTAACAAACATGCATTCTCTCTTTCTTTCTCTAAAATTATAAAATCTTTTTGAAAAGCATTATATCAGAAAACAACTTAATATTAATTTATTTCAAGTGTACATGAAACATTCCTCAAGATAGATCACATTATGCCACAAAATAAAACTCAATGAATTAAAAAGATTTAAGTCATATCATGCATCTTTTCCAACCATAATGATATGAAATTAGAAAGAAATCACAAGAAAAAAAAAAAACCACAGAAACATGGAGGCTAAACAACATGCTAAACAACAAATGGGTCAATGAGGGAATTTAAAAAGGAATCTAAAAATATGTGGAGTCATAGGGTAGCTCTATTTTTAATTTCTTAAGGAATCTCCATGCTGTTCTCCAAAGTGGCTGCACTAACTTGCATTCCCACCAACAGTGTAAGAAGGTTCCCCTTTCTCCACATCCTCTCTAACACATGTTGTTTCCTGTCTTGCTAATTTTGGCCATTCTAACTGGTGTCAGGTGGTATCTCAATGTGGTTTTAATTTGAATCTCCCTGATGGCTAGTGATGATGAACATTTTCTCATGTGTCTGATAGCCATTTGTATGTCTTCATTGGAGAAGGGTCTGTTCATATCTTCTGCCCATTTTTTGATATGATTATCTGTTTTGTGTGTGTTGAGTTTGAGAAGTTCTTTATAGATCCTGGATATCAACCTTTTGTCTGTACTGTCATTTTCAAATATCTTCTTCCATTCTGTGGGTTGTCTCTTTGTTTTATTGACTGTTTTCTTTGCTGTGCAGAAGCTTTTCATCTTGATGAAGTCCCAAAAGTTCATTTTTTGCTTTTGTTTCCTTTGCTTTTGGAGACATATCTTGAAAGAAGTTGCTGTGGCTGATATCGAAGAGGTTACTGCTTATGTTCTCCTCTAGGATTCTGATGGATTCCTGTCTCACGTTGAGGTCTTTTATCCATTTCGAGTTTATCTTTGTGTATGGTATAAGAGAATGGTCAAGTTTCATTCTTCTACATATAGCTGTCCTGTTTTCCCAGCATCATTTATTGAAGAGACTGTCTTTTTTCCACTGTATATTTTTTCCTGTTTTGTCAGAGATTATTTGACATAGAGTTGAGGGTCCATATCTGGGCTCCCTACTCTGTTCCACTGGTCTATGTATCTGTTTTTATGCCAGTACCATGCTGTCTTGGTGATCACAGACAAATAAAAATGAAAACACAACAGTCCAAAATCTTGGGGATGTAGAAAAAGAAGTTCTAAGAGGGAAACTTATAGCAATACATGCCTCCTTCAAGAAATAAAAAAAAGCTCCAAAAAACATCTAAACTGATACCTAAAGGAACTAGATGAAGAACAAACCCCATGTGAATAGAAATAAAATAATAAAAATCAGAGCAGAAATAAATGACATACAGATTTAAAAAATAGAAAAATCAATGAAACCAAGAACTGCTTCTTTGAAAAGACAAACAAAATTGACAATCCTTTAGTCAGACTCATCCAGAAAAAGAGAAAGGTCTCAAAAGAATCAGAAACAAAAGGAAAGAGGTAGCCACCAACATCACAGCTATACAAAGAATTACAAGAGAATACTACAAAAATTTATATCCCAACAAATTGGACAACCTAGAAGAAATGGACAAGTTCTTAGGAACATATATTGATCTAAACCTGAATGACAAGAGAAGAGAAGAGAAGAAAAAGAAAGAAAAGCAAGAAAGTGAGAAAGCTGAATGAGGAAGAAACAGGAAATCTGCACAGACCAATTACTAGTAATGAAATTGAATCAGTTGTCAAAAAACTCCCAATAAAAGCCCACAACTAGATGGATTCACAAGTTAATTCTATAAAACATTTAAAGAAACATTAATACCTAGTCTCCTCAATCTATCTCAAGATAGAAGATGAAGGAAAGCTTCCAAATACATTAAACAAGGCCAGCATTACCATGATGCCAAAATCACAGATATTACTAAAAAAGAAAGCTACAGGCCAATATCCTTGATAAACATAGATGCAAAGATCCTTGGGGTAGGGGTGGGGGGACAGGGCAATTGGGTGATAGGCATTAAAGAGGGCACTTGATGTAATGAGGATTATGTGTTATATGCAACTGGTAAATCACTAAATTCTATCCCTGAAACTAATAATATAGTATATGTTAATTAAATTGATTTTAAATAAAAAGTTTTATAAACATATTAGCAAACTACACACAATGTGTCAACAGGATCATTCACCATGATCAAGTGGGATTTATTCCAGGGATGCAAGGATGGTTCAATATTCACAAATCAATAAACAAGATGCACCACATTAACAAAACAAAGGCTAAAAATCATAAAATAATCTCAATATCTGCAGAAAAAGCATTTAACAAAATACAACATTTGTGCATAATAAAAACTCTAAATGATATGGGTTTAGAGAAAACATGCTTCAACATAATAAAGGCTCTCTATGAAAAATCCACAGCTAACATCATAGTCAATGATGAAAGCTTCCCTCCAGTATCAGGAAAAAGGCAATGATATCCACTCTCACCAATTTCATTCAACATAGTACTATAAGTCCTACCAACAATAATTAGTCAAGAAAAAGAATTAAAAAGTATCCATATTGGTAAGTAAGAAGTTAAACTGTCAGTATTTGCAGATGACAAAATATCACACATAAAACATCCACTAAATACTCCACCAAAAAAAAGTTCTAGGACTAATAAATGAATTCATTAAAGTTGCAGAATACAAAATTAATATACAGAACTCTGTTGCATTTCTATACACTAATAACTTTTAGGGTCCATGATCAAAGGAACAAGACTGACACAAGCGAAAATCAAGCAAAGCTTTATTTCGCGCCATGCATCAGAAACCAAACTGACCGGTAGGTGCCCGAGCCTTTCTGGGGGCCACCGCCTCCCTGCCCTGGGGTCCCTCCTGGAGACTCCCTGCCCCACCCTCATTGTACCACAGGCTGCTCCCAGCGAGGCAGCTCCCTGGACGAGGCCGCAGCCAACGAGGCTCCCAGCAATGCCGCTCCTGACGAGGCTGCACTGGCAGCTCCTGAGAGGCTGCTCCCAGCGGCGGCACTGCTTGAGGCGGTGAGGCTGCTTGCAGCAGCGCCGCTGCTGCTGGTACTACTGCTCAGGGCGGTGAGGCCGCTTGCGGCAGCGCTGCTGGTGCTACTGCTCGGGGTGGTGAGGTTGATGAGGTTGCTCCCAATGGCTCCCCTACCAGCTACTCAGACTCCTCCTGCTATATCTCTCCCTGCAGCCTCACAGACCAGCTTTTATAGAGGTTGTTGAGCCCAGCCCACACACAGGTGGCCAATGGGATTGCAACTCACCTCAGTAAATATATGCATGCCCCAATGATTGGCCATCTCCTTCTAGCTGGCCTGGCCCGCCCCTACAATAACAAAGTAACAGAAGGAGAAATTAAAAATTTTATTTATGATCTTACCAAAAAGAATGCCTAGAAATTAACTTAAGACTTACACAATTAAAACTATTAAAAAAAAAAACTGATGAAAGAGATAGAAGACAACACAAACAAATCAAAAACTATTCCATGCCCAGGGATTGGAGGAATTAATAATGTTAAAATGTTCATACTACACAAAGTAATTTACAGATTCAGTGTAATCCCTATCAAAATACCAACAACATTCTTCACAGAATTGGAACAAATTATCCTAAAATTTAAATGGAACCACAAAGGACCCTGAATAGAGCAAAAGAAAACTTGAGAAAGAAAAACAAAACTGGAGGGGTACCTGGATGGTTCAATCAGTTAAACATTTGCCTTTGGCTCAGGTCATGATCTCAGGGTCCTGGGATTGAGCCCTAAGTCAGCTCTCTGCTCAGTGGGGAACCTGCTTCTCCATCTCCCTCTCCCCATTCCCCTGCTTGTGGTTCCACCATCTATCTCTCTCAAATAAATAAATAAATAAATAAATACACACAAAAGCTGGAGGTGTCACCATTATACATCTCAAGATATACAACAAAATTGTAGTAATCAAAACAGTGTGGTACTGGCACAAAATCAGACACATAGATCAGTGCAACAGAATAGAGAGCCCAGAAATAAACCCATACTTCTGTGGTCAATTTGTGACAAAGGAAGCAAGAATATATAATGGGGAAAAGACAGTCTAAGAAAACTGGACAGCTGCATACAAAAGAATGAAACTGGACCACTTTCTTACATCCACAAAATAAATTCAAAATGGATTAAAAACCTAAGCATTAAGACCCAATAAAACTCCTCAAAGAAAAAACAAGCAGTAATTTATTTCACATTGGTCATAGCAACATTTTTCTAGATATGTCTCCTCAGACAAGGGAAACAAAAGCAAAAACAAACTATGGGAACTACACTACAACAAAAAGCTTTTGCACAATGAAGGAAACCATCAATAAAACAAAAGGCAACATACTAAATAAGGAGAATATATTTCCAAATGATATATCAGATAAGGGGTTAATATCCAAAATATGTAAAGAATTTCTGCAACTCAACACCAAAAATCCCCCCAAAAAACAAAAACAAACAAACAAACAAACAAAAACAAGTAATCTGATTTAAAAGATGGGCAGAATATCTGGATATGTTTCCAAAGAAGGCATACAAAAGGCCAACAAACACATACAGATATGCTCAACATCACTCATCATCAGGGAAATGCAAATCAAAACCAAAATCACATGTATCAGAATGGCTAGGATTAAAAGGCAAGAAATAATAAGTGCAGCAAGGATGTGGAGAACAAGGAACCCACATCCACTGTTGGTGAGAATGTAAATCTGGTACAGCCACTATGGAAATCAGTATGGAGGTTCCTCAAAAAATAAAAAATAGTTGGGAACCTGGGTGGCTCAGTGGTTTAAAGCCTCTGCCTTTGGCTCAGGTCATGATGTCAGGGTACTGGGATCGAGCCCGCATCAGGCTCTCTGCTTGGTGGGAAGCCTGTTTCCCCCTCTCTCTTTATCTGCCTGCCTCTCTGCCTACTTGTGATCTCTGTCTATAAAATAAATAAATAAAATCTTTAAAAAAATTTTTTTAAATAAAAAATAGAAATACCTCATAATCCAGTATTTCCACTACTGGGTATTTACCCAAAGGGGAAAAAGACTGACTTGAAAAGATAATCCTAGCATTATTTACAATAGCCAAGATATGGAAGCAACCCAAGTTTCCATCTGTAGATGAATGGATGAAGAAATGTGAGTGTGTGTGTGGGTGTGTGTGTATTTAAATAAAGAACTGTGAGATATATAGATAAGTAGATAGATAAAATGAAATAGTACCCAGCCTAATAAATGAATGAGATCTTGCCATTTGTGACATCACGGATAGATCTAGATTATTATGTTAAGTGAAATAAGTCAGAAAAAGACAAATACCATATGATTTCACTTGTATGTAGAATCTAAAACAAAACAAAAAGCAGATACAGAGAAATGGGCAAAAATTGATAAAGTGGAACAAAAGATTCAGGTTTGCAAATGATTAATTCACAGGGGTAAAAGGTATGGCACAGAGAATATAGTCAATGACTATAACAGCTTTGCATCATGACTAATAGTATCTACGCTCATGGTGAATATAACCTAATGTATAGAGGTATCAAACCACTAAGTTATACACCTGAAACTAATTTTGTGTCAACTATGCTTCAATTAAAAAAAAAAATTAAGTGTAAGAGAAACAAATGACCCATAATATTTGTGAAAAAAAGATTACAATTGAGGCAAACTATACATCTCTAAATATCTGAGAGGAAAAATAAGGGGAGATTTCCTTTGGAAGGTATTCAAAACCATCCATTTCAAAAAGCCATATGCATGTACAGGACAGGACACATGCTCACAAAATGTCTGAAAAGACCTGAAATTTTCACCCCTGGCTGATTTCCAGGACGGTGCAAGCAGGAAGTGCACATTAATGTAGATTTTTTTAAAGATTTTTATTTATTTATTTGACAGAGATCACGAGTATGCAGAGAGGCAGGCAGAGAGAGAAGAGGAAGCAGGCTCCCCACCGAGAAGAGAGCCTGATGCAGTGCCCGATCCCAGGACCCTGGAACCATGACCTAAGCCAAAGGCAGATGCTTTAACCCACTGAGCCACCCAGGTGCCCTTAATGTAGATTTTTTTATGTTCAATTAGCCAACATATAGCACCTTATTCGTTTTTGATATAGTGTTCAATTATTCATTAGTTGCATAAAACACCAGGGGTTCATCAGAACACATGCCCTCCTTAATATCCATCATTCTAGTTCCCCATTCCCCCCAGACCCCTCCCTTCTAAAACCCTCAACTTGTTTCTTGGAGTCCAGAGTTCCTTATGAACTGTCTCCCTCTCTAATTTTTTTCCCCTTTCAGTTTTCCCTCCCTTCCTCTATGGTCCTCCATGTTATTCCTTGTGTTCCACATATGAATAAAACTATGTGATAATTGTCTTTCTCTGCTTGGCTTACTTCACTTAGCATAATCCCCTCCAGTTCCATCCATGTCAATGCAAATGGTGGGTATTTATACTTTCTGATGACTGAGTAATATTCCCTTATATATATATGCCACATACTCTTTACCCATTCATCTGCCAAAGAGCATCTCAGCTCCTTCCACAGTTTCTCTACTGTGGACATTGCTGCTATGAACTTTCAGGTTTTGTGGGGTTTTTTTAAGATTTTATTTTCATATTTGAGTGAAAGGGAGAGAGAGAGAGAGAGAGCATGAGTAGGGGGAGAGGCAGTGGGAGAAGCAGGCTCCCTGCTTAGCAGGGAGCCCAACGCAGGGCTCAATTCCAAGACCCTAGGATCATGATCTGAGCAGAAGGTGGAAGCTTAACTGACTGAGCCACCCAGGTGTCTCCATTAATGCAGATTTTTATGTAGCTTACAAGTTTAGGAGTGCCTCAGCAGACAACCAACCACCAAACACCCGAAGTGTCTTTTTAGTTTTGTTTTCAGTTTTTATCCTGTCTTTTTTTCCCTTAGTTTTCCATATATGTGTTTGGTCAGCTCTCTGGCTCCAACTGCCACTGTGATGGTACAAAGATCAATGGAAATGCTGAAATAGAATGAGTATTTGCATTCAGCAAAATTGAGAGTGAGAAATCAAGTGTCAAAGGCCCAAGTTTTTCAAGAAATAAGTTATAAGGAAAAGAAAAAGGTTGGAGGGAAGTCTACATTCAAGAGATTTGAAAGACATTTCAAATTTAAAAAATGGGCAACACAAACTATAGTGTCTTGAGATGCATAGCTAGAACTAAAGCTATGAAAAAATGCAAGGAAGTCTTCACTGTAACACAGTCATGGTTACTTTTGAGGGGGGAGGGAGTTGTAATTTGGATGAGTCACAGAAATTTTTGGGATGGGATACATGACACAGTTTAATATCTTGTCTTGGGTAATAATTACTTTTAAATTTTTGATTAAGCTATAAATTTGTTTTATGTATTTTTGTATTTTTATTTCACAATTAAAATAAAATCAAAGTCAAAGCATGATAACAGTGGCAGGAAAAACCTCCAACCTATAAATACCCTTGCCTAGTGATGTACATTCAATTACCATTTATTGAAGCCATTCACATCAGTGTATATGTATTTTTAATACTGAAACACAATAATCAGAGAAATTGTGCTCCTCTGCCTGAGGGCATAAAGCAACTACCATCAAGGAGTCAGAACAACTCAGAAAGTTTTTGTCTGCTGCATAATTCTCCTCTGTGCAAAGAGTTATACAAAACACTGCCATCATAAAAGCAGTTAATTGCCAGCACTAATTGTGTTTGGATAGTGACCAAGTTCAACTCAGAGACTTGGTATTGCCAGCCAGAAATCAGTCTGTCATGGGAACTGTCTCCTAGAAACATGCTGGTTTTCCCAGAGTAACCACAGGGAGAAGCAGTTAATGAGTCACCTGGGGGGTCACATTCTTTCTGTAAAATTCTGTAAATTACCATTTCACTCCTCTACTTAAAAAAAGGAAAGAAAAATGGCCATGTAGTCAAAGGAACACTCTTGAATAACAATGAGAGCAAATAATAAAAATAACTGGAAGGGGAAATTTTTATCAACAATTGAAGCATTGCAATGTCCCTCAGCCTTTGAATAACTTCTTCTAACAGCATAAACTAAAGAGGTTCTGGCAGATCAATTTCATTCAATGTATTCTAGCTTTGGGTCTATCTTTGCAGTCAACCAAATAAAGCAAACCGTTATAGTCACTCCAAGCCATCCAAATTAATATACTGAATATAAAATCATTGTTTAGTATAGTAATATTAATTGTGGTCCAATTCAACATTATACTTCTTCCCTTCAAGTCCCAACAGTTTTAGGACCCACTTCCAATATATATATGTTCAGATTTCTGTTGATATAAATATATAAAATCTTAGTTCTTTGGTGTGTATTTTATCTTGTCATGAATTCTACTTTGTCCCTGACTCACTGGAGCTTTCTCGGACTTCAGCCTCCTTATAGGACTAGAAATAATATGAAGAGGTAGGGGCAGGCACTGAGGATTATCAGTAATCCTATGGCAACCAACTCAGGAGAGGTCATTCTAGTTTTCAGAGAGCGCAGACAAATCTCTTCAGAAAGAGGGAAAAAGATGCTTCCACCAGGAAGGATAATCAAGAAAACTTAGGAAGTCGAGGTTTCTAGTTTTATTGGACTCTACCAATATTCGCCATCTTGATTTTCAACATTTTAACCATTCACATCCAATCCCATAATATTAAGAGACAGTATGAGATTGTAAATTCAATTTACCTTCTAACTCAGCAATTCATATATTAGGAATTTTTTTTACCTCCCTAAAAGCCATGACCCTGCAGCTACAATAGATAAAAGTTTCTTTTAGGGCAATAATAGAGGATTTGTTGTCCCCTGCTTGGACCTGAGATAAGAATGTGAAGTCTCAAACTCATCTATTTCTTTCCCAAAGATCTCCAGCATACTTATAAATAACCAACCAAACCCATCTCCTCCCTATTTTTACTAAATTAGTCTATGACAACAATTTTGTGATCATCCAAATCCTCGCACCTATGAACACTCAATTGCAAGTATATACAGGTGATAATTGTAACTATTTTACTACTACATGGTAAGGACTATCAGTATCCCCTTTATTGCTTTATTACAATATATCTCCCTTAATGAGAAAGAGGTTCCTTAATACTTTTAAATACAATCTAATTAGTGGGGGAGGAGCTAAGATGGCAGAGTAGTAAGGTACCCTGGCCTTGCCTTGTCCCTTGAACACAGCTAAATCAACATCAAATCATTTTAAACAACTAGGAAACCAGCCTGAGGGTTAAGAAAACAATCTGTACAACTGGAGGTAGAGAAGGTGACAGATGCACAGTTCTGAAATGTGACTCAAGAGAGAGTAAAGACATAGTGCTGTGGAGGTCTAAGATCTGACAAAAGCCTGGGACATAGACAAAGACATTGCTCACTTTTCTGTGAGGGCCTCTTGAATAGTGGTGGTCAGGATTCCCTTCCCCAGGAAGAGAGGGCAGGGTGACTCAATCTTCTACCTCACCTCTCACAACCCACCCACCTCCTATCCTTCATCCCCATCAAAGTAGCACCTAGGACTTCAAAGAGAAACATAGCCCCTTCAGGGATGACTAGAGTAGCTTACATCAAACCCAGCCACCCTGTGTCTGGAAGGAGCATCTTTTATTTTTTTAAAGATGCTATTTCTTTATTTTAAAGATAGAGATAGAGAGAAAGAGAGTAGGGGGAGTTGCAGAGGGAGAGAGACAAGCAGACTCCATACTGAGTGCAGAGCCTGACTCTAGACTGGATCTTATGATCCTGAGATCATGACCTGATGCAAAAATCTAGATTTGGATTCTCAACTAAGTGACCCACCCAGGTGCCCCAGGGCACCTTTATTAGGAAAGGTCTGTGAGCTGGTACAACAGGCCTCTCCCTCAGAAGATCAACACTGCCCTCCACATGCATCAGGGTAACTGATCACAGAGTGGTCAAAACCATCAGTTTTATTTCTGGTGGAAATAGGACAAGGTGTTGGGGATTTTTTGGGGGGTTTTATATCTAGTTTTTATTTATTTATTTAATCCCCCCCCCCCCCCCCAGTATCAGGCTTACAGTTTTTTTGTTCATTTGTTGGCTTGTTTCCTTTTCTCCTTTCTTTGGAATCTGGCTTACACTTTTTGGTTTGCTTGCTTTCTTGTTCCTTTTCCTTTTCTCTTTTCTTATATCAGGGTTGTTGGTTTTTTTCTTCTTTTTAAATCAGACTTATCTTCACAAACATGTCAAAGCACACCTAGTTAAATTCAAACACTCTCCACTGAAAGCAAGGAGGAACTCTGCAGACCTG
This sequence comes from Meles meles, assembly GCF_922984935.1. Lineage (NCBI taxonomy): Eukaryota > Metazoa > Chordata > Mammalia > Carnivora > Mustelidae > Meles > Meles meles. The sequence continues at coordinate 56,365,724 of NC_060071.1, forward strand.
TGGGAAAGAGAAGCCAAAACACAACAGTAGACTGCACACAGCTTACACCAGAAATACTTTCTGAAGTGCTAAGCCCTGGACTGTGTATGACTCCTTCTTAATATACTATTATGTTCAGGAGGGGAAACATAACAGGGTTTCATAGCATACAAAAGGCAGAAACCTAGACATAATGACAAAATGGAGGAATTCTCTCCAAAAGAAAGATCAAGAAGAAATCCCAGCCAGGGATTTATTCAAAAGAGATAAAAGCAATATATACAAACATAAATTTAAAACAACAGTCATAAGAATACTAGCTGGGCTTGAAAGAACCATAGAAGATACCAGAGAAACCCTGGCTACAGAAAACTAGTTAGGCGTGAATAAACAATGCTAGAACAGAGATGCAAAATAAACTGGATGTATTCACAACAAGGATGGAAGAATTAGAGGAATGAATAGGTGATATAGAAGATAAAGTTACAGAAAATAATGAAGCTGAAAAGAAGGAAAGAAAACTTTTAGATGACAAATATAGACCTAGGGAACTCAGGGATTCCACAAAGTACAATAATATCCATATAGAGGAGTACAAGACATAGAAGAGCAGGGGAAAGGGAACAGAAAGTCTCTTTGATCAAATTATAGGTGAGAACTTTCCTAATATGGGGAAGGAAAACTCATTCAACTCCAAGAGGCACAGAGAACTTCCCTCAAAATCAAAAAACAAGTCAACACCAAGACATATCATAGTGAAACTTGCAAAATACAAAGATAAAGAGAGGATTCTGAAGGCACCTAGGAACAAAAGGTCTTTAACCTATAAGAGTAGACATATAAGGTTAGCAGCAGACCTATGCACAGAAATCTGGCAAGCCAGAAGAAAGTGGCATGATATATTCAACATGTTGAAAGGGAAAAATAAGAATACTATATACAGCAAGGCTATATTTTAGAAGAGAGGAGAGATAAAGAGTTTCCAAGATAAGCAAAAACTAAGGGAATTTGTGAACACTAAATCAGCTCTACAAGAAATACTCACCCCAAACTACTAGAACTCATAGAGCAATTCATTAACATGGCAGGACACAAAGTCAATGTACAGAAATCAGTGGCTTTCTTATACACTAACAATGAAAATACAGAAAGGCAAATTAGAGAATCGATTCCATTTACTATAGCACCAAGAACCATAAGATACCTGGGAATAAACCTAACCAAAGAGGTAAAGGACATGTACTCGAGGAACCACAGAACACTCATGAAAGAAATTGAAGAAGACACAAAAAGATGAGAGAGCATTCCATGCTTTGGATTGGAAGAATAAACATTGTTAAAATGTCTATACCGCCTAGAGCAATCTATACTTTTAATGCCATTCTGATCAAAATTCCACTGGTATTTTTCAACGAGCTGGAGCAAATAATCCTAAAATGTGTATGGAATCAGATGAGACCCCGAATTACTAAGGAAATGTTGAAAAACAAAAACAAAACTGGCAGCATCACGTTACCCAATTTCAAGCTTTACTACAAAGCTGTGATCACCAAGACAGCGTGGTACTGACATAAAAACAGACACATTGACCAGTGGAACAGAGTAGGGAGACCAGATATGAACCCTCAACTCTATGGTCAAATAGTCTTTGACAAAACAGGAAAAAATATACAATGGAAAATAGACAAGTCTCTTCAATAAATGATGCTGGGAAAACTGGACAGCTATATGTAGAAGAATGAAACTCGGCCATTCTCTTACACCTTACACAAAGATAAACTTGAAATGGATAAAAGACCTCAACGTGAGACAGGAATCCATCAGAATCCTAGAGGAGAACATAGGCAGTAACCTCTTCGATACCAGCCACAGCAAGTTCTTTCAAGACATGTCTCCAAAGGCCAAGGAAACAAAAGCAAAAATGAACCTTTGGGACCTTCATCAAGATCAAAAGCTTCTGCACAGCAAAGGAAACAGTCAACAAAACAAAAAGGCAACCCACTGAATGGGAGAAGATATTTGCAAATGACAGTACAGACAAAAGGTTGATATCCAGGATCTATAAAGAACTCCTCAAACTCAACACACACAAAACAGATAATTATATCAAAAAATGGGCAGAAGGTATGAACAGACACTTCTCCAATGAAGACATACAAATGGCTATCAGACACATGAAAAAATGTTCATCAGCACTAGCCATCAGGGAGATTCAAATTAAAACTACATTGAGATACCACCTAACACCAGTTAGAATGGCCAAAATTAGCAAGACAGGAAACAACATGTGTTGGAGAGGATGTGGAGAAAGGGGAACCCTCCTACACTGGTGGTGGGAATTCAAGTTGGTGCAGCCACTTTGGAGAACAGTGTGGAGATTCCTCAAGGAATTAAGAATAGAGCTTCCCTATGACCCTGCAATTGCACTGCTGGGTATTTACCCCAAAGATACAGATGTAGTGAAAAGAAGAGCCATCTGTACCCCAATGTTTATTGCAGCAATGGCCAGGTCGCCAAACTGTGGAAAGAACCAAGATGCCCTTCAACGGACGAATGGATAAGGAAGATGTGGTCCATATACACGATGGAGTATTATGCCTCCATCAGAAAGGATGAATACCCAACTTTTTTAGCAACATGGATGGGACTTGAAAAGATTATGCTAAGCGAAATAAGTCAAGCAGAGAGAATCAAGTATCATATGGTCTCACTTATTTGTGGAGCATAACAAAGAGCACGGAGGACATGGGGAGATGGAGAGGAGAAGGGAGTTGAGGGAAACTGGAAGGGGAGATGAACCATGAGAGACTATGGACTCTGAAAAACAACCAGAGGGTTTTGAAGGGGTGGGGGGTGGAAGGTTGAGGAACCAGGTGGTGGATAATAGGGAACTCATGTACTGCATGGAGCACAGGGTGTGGTGCAAAAACAATGAACACTGTTACAGTGAAAATAAACAAATAAAAAAAAAAGAAATACTAAAGGGGACCCTTTGAGCGTGAAAGCAAGACCAAAAAGAACAAAGACTAGAAAGGAAAAAGGATAACGTATAAGAACAGTAATTTTACAGGTAATATAATGGCACTAAATTCATATCTATCAATAATTACCCTGAATATAAATGGACTAAATGCTCTAATGAAAAGACACAGGGTATCAGAGTGGATGAAAAACCAAGACCCATCAATATGATTCTTACAAAAGACTTATTTTTGACCCAAAGACATCTCCAGATTGAAAGTGAGGGTGTGGAAAATCATTTGCCATGCCAATGGACATCAAAAGAAAGCTGGGGTAGCCATAGTTATGTCAAACAAACTAGATTTTAAACTAAATACTGTAGTAAGAGGCAAAGAAGGATACTATATCATAATAAAGAGGTCTATCCAACAAGAAGATCTAACAATTGTAACTACTTATGCCCCGAAGTTGGGAGCAAATATATAAATCAATTATTAACAAACTTAAAGAAACTCATTGATAATAATACAATAATACTAAGAGACTTTAACACCCCTCACAGCAATGGACAGATCATCTAAGCAGAAGATCATCAAGGAAACAAGGGCTCTGAATGACACATGAGACCAGATGGACTTCACAGATATTCATAACATTTCATCCTAAAGCAGGAAGAATACACATTCTTCTTTTTTTTAAAGATTTTATTTATTTATTTGACAGAGAGAGAGAGACCAGTAGGCAGAGAGGGAGGCAGAGATACAGAAGGAAGCAGGCTCCCTGCTGAGCAGAGAGCCCCATGTGGGGCTCAATCCCAGGACCCTGAGATCATGACCTGAGCTGAAGGCAGAGGCTTAATCAACTGAGCCACCCAGGTGCCCAAATACACATTCTTCTTGAATGCACATTGAACATGCTCCAGAATAGATCACAAATCAGGTCTCAACCAGTCCAAAAAGACGAAGATCATACAATGCATATTTTCAGACCATAATGCTATGAAATTTGAAGTCAACCACAAGAAAAATTTTGAAAAGACCATAAATACATTAAGGTTAAAGAGCTAAAGAATGATCAGATCAACCAGAAAATTAAAGAACTAAAAAATTACATGGAAGCAAATTAAAATGAAAACATGATAGTCCAAAACCTTTGGGATGCAGCAAAGGTGGTCCTAAGAGGTAAGTATATATCAATACATGCCTTCCTCAGGAAGCAAGGAAAATCTCAATTATACAATCTAACTTGAGACCTAAAGGAGATGGAAAAATAATAACAAATAATGCCTAAAACCAGCAGAAGAAGAGAAATAATTAAGAACAGATCAGAAATAAATGACATAGAAATAAAAAAAATGGAACAGATTAATGAAACTAGGAGTTGTTTCTCTGAAAGAATTAAAAGAATTAATAAAACCCTAGCCAGATTTATCAAAAGAGAAAGGACCAATAGATAAAATCACAAATGAAAGAGATCACGACAACACTGTAGAAATACAAACAACAATAAGAGACTATTATAAGCAATTATATGCCAACAAAATGGGGGATCTGGAAGAAAGGAATAGATTCCTAGAAACATATGGACTACAAAAACTAAAACAGGATAAAATAGAAAATTTGAACAGGCTCTTAACCTGCAAAGAAATTGAATCAGTAATCAAAGGTCTCCCAGCAAACAAGAGTCCAGAGCCAGATGGCTTCCCAAGGGAACTCCACCAAATATTTAAAGAAGAATTAATACCTATTATTCCAAAGATGCTCCGAAAAATGGAAATGGAAGTAAAACTTCCAAACTCATTCTATGAGGCCAGCATTACCTTGATTCCAAAACCAGACAAAGACCCCCTAAAAAGGTGAATTACAGACTGATATCCCTGATGAACATGGATGCCAAAACTCTCACCAAGATACGAGCCAATAGGATCCAATAGTCCATTAAAAGGATCATATACCATGATCAAGTGGGATTTATTCCTGGGCTTCAGGGGTGGCTCAATATCCACAACACAATCAACGTGATATACCACATTAATAAAAGAAAGGATAAGAACCATATAATCCTCTCAATGGGTGCAGAAAAAGCATTTGACAAAATACAACATCCTTTCTTAATAAAAAGGCTCCACCATGGAGGGACAGAGGGAACATATCTCTATATCATAAAAAACCAAATTAAAAAAAAAAAAAACTCACAGCAATTATCATCCTCAATGGGGAAAACTGAAAGCTTTTTCCCTTTAAGGTCAGGAACATTACAATGATATCCACTCTCACCATTGTTATTCAACATAGTACTGGATAGTACTGGAAGTCCTAGACTCACCAATCAGACAACAAAAATAAGTAAAAGGCATTTAAACTGGCAAGGAAGAATTCAAACTTTCATACTTCACAGACAACATAATACTCTATATAGAAAACCTGAAAGATGGCACCTAAAAATTACTAGAACTGATTCATGAATTCGGCAAATGTTCAGGATATAAAATCAATGTAGAGAAATCTGTTGCATTTCCATGCACCAATAATAAAGCACCAGAAAGAGAAATCAATGAATTGATCCCATTTACAACTATACCAAAAAGTGTAAGATACCTCCTAATAAACCTAATCAAAGAGGTAAAACATCTGTACTCTGAAAGTTACAGAACACTTGTGAAAGAAATTGAGGAAAAAACAAATAAATAGAAAAACATTCCTCATGAATTAGAAGAACAAATATTGTTAAATGTCTATACTACCCAAAGCATTCTACACATCAATATAATCTCAATCAAAATAACACCAGCATTTTTCACAGAGCTAGAATAAAGAATAAAATCATTTAAAAATCATAAATTAATCATAAAATCAAAAAATAAAGATCCCAAATAGCCAAATTAATGTTGAAAAAGAAAAGCAATATGGGTGGCACCACAATCCCAGACTTCAAGCTCTATTACAAAGCTATAATCATTCAGACAGTATACTACTGGCACAAAAACAGACACATAGATAAATGGAACAGAACAGAGAACTCAGAAATGGATCCACAACTATATGGTCAATTAATCTTCAACAAAACAGGAAAGAATATCCAACAGAAAAAAGACAATCTCTTCAACAAGCTGTGTTGGGAAAATTAGTGACATGCAAAAGAATGAAATTGGACCACTCTTTTACTCCACACACAAAAACAAATTCAAAATGGATGAAAGACTTAAATTCAAGACAGAAAACCATCAAAATCCTGGAATAGAACACAGGAAGCAACCTCTTTTACCTTGGCCACAGCAACTTACTGCTAGACACATCTCCAAAACCAAAGGAAACAAAACAAAAATGAGCTATTGGGACTTCATCAAGATAAAAAGGTTTGGCACAGTGAGGGAAACAATCAACAAAACTAAAAGGCAACTTTTGGGGGTACCTGGGTGGCTCAGTTGGTTAATGGTCTGCCTTTGGTTCAGGTAATGATCCCAGGGGCCTGGGATCAAGTCCCGCATTGGGCTCCTTGCTCAGGAGGGAATCTGCTTCTTCCTCTGCCAGCTGTTCCCCTGGCTTGTGATCTCTCTCTGTCAAATAAATAAACAAAATTCCAAGCTTTGGAATGGGAGAAGATATTTGCAAATGACATATCAAATAATGGGTTACTATCCAGAATCTATAAAAAAGCTCATCAAAATCAATACCCCCAAAAACAATCCAGTTTTGAGATGGGCAGAAGACATGAACAGACATTTATCCAAAGAAATCATTAAAAATGACTAATAGACACATGAAAAATGCTCAACATCACTCATCCTCAGGGAAATATAAATCAAAATTGTGAAATACCTCTCACCTGTCAGAATGGTTAAAATTAACAACTCAGAAAACAAAAGGTGTTGGCAAGGATGTGGCCAGATGAACATGGGGAAGGAAAGGAAAAATAAAAACAGATAAAAACAGAGAGGGAGGCAATCCATAAGAAACTCTATTGTTAACAGAACAAAGAGAGGGTTGATGAAGGGGAGGTGAATTGGGGGATTGGCAAAATGGGTAATGGGTATTAAAGAGGGCACTTGTTTTGATTTTGTTGTTGTTGTTTTAAGATTTTATTTATTTATTTATTTGACAGAGATCACAGGTGGGCAGAGAGGCAGGCAGAGAGAGAGGAGGAAGCAGGCTCCCTGCTAAGCAGAGAGCCCCATGCAGGACTTGATCCCAGGACCCTGAGATCATGACCTGAGCTGAAGGCAGAGGCTTAACCCACTGAGCCACCCAGGCGCCCATAAAGAGGGCACTTGTTAAGATGAGCTCTGTGTGGGGCGCCTGGGTGGCTCAGTGGGTTAAAGCTTCTGCCTTCGGCTCAGGTAATGGTCTCAGGTTCCTGGGATCGAGCCCCTCATCGGGCTCTCTGCTCAGCGGGGAGCCTGTTTCCCCTCTCTCCCTGCCTCTCTGCCTACTTGTGAACTCTGTCTGTCAAATAAATAAATAAAAATCTTAAAAAAAAAAAAAAAGATGAGCTCTGTGTGTTATCTTAAGTGATGAATCACTAAATTCTACTCCTGAAACCAACATTACACTATATGTTAACTAACTTGCAATTTAAATAAGACTAAAATAAATAAATGAATGAACCTAATCTGATCAGAAAACTAATTTTCAAATAATATAAAACTGAATCACTTGGGTGGCCCAGTAGGTTAAGCATCCAATTCCCGATTTTGGCTCAGGTAATGATCTTGGGGTCACAAGACTGAGCCCCATCTCAGGCTCCACACTCAGTGGGGAGTCTGCTTGATAGTCTTTCTCTCCCTCTTCCTCTTCTACCACTTGCTCTCTCTCTCTCTAAAATAAAATAAATCTTTAAAAAATCTAATTTTGAGAACTCATTCCCTATTTTTGTAATATATTAACATATAAATTATATTAGTTTCAGGTGTACAATCTAATGATTAAATATTTGTATATGTTGCAAAATTATCCCAGTAAGTCTAGTAAACATTTATCACCACACATAGTTCCTTTTTCTTCTTGTGATGAGTATTTTTAAGATCTACTCTTTTAGTATCTTTTAAAACCACAATAGTTTTAGCAACTATAGTCACTATGCTGTACATTTCTATTCTTGAGACATTTTAAAACTGGAAATTTGGTAGCACCACAATGGCTCAGTCATTAAGTCTTTGCCTTTGGCTCAGGTCATGATCCCAGGGTCCCAGGATTGAATCCCACATCAGGCTTCCTGCTGAGCAGGGAGTCCATTTCTCTCTCTACCTACCAATCTGCTCATGCTTTCATTTGTTCCCTATCTCTCAAATAAATAAATAAAATCTTTAAAACTGGAAAATTGTTCCTTTTGATCACCTTCACCCATTTTGCCTATACTTTACCCCCAAACCCCTGCCTCTGGCCACTGTCAATTTATTCTCTTTATCTACAACTTTATTTGTTAGATTCCACATATGCATGAAATCATAACTATTTATCTTTCTCTGACTTATTTCACTTTACATAATGTCCTCAAGAGCCATCCATGTTGTCACAAATGGCAAGATTTCCTTCTTTTCGTGGTTGAGTAATATTCCATTATATATCTATATCTATATCTATATATATCACATGTTCTTTTTTATTTATTTCTTTTCAGCATAACAGTATTCATTGTTTTTGCACCACACCCAGTGCTCCATGCAATACGTGTCCTCCCTATTACCCACTACCTGGTTCCCCCAACCACCCACCCTCCACATCTTCAAAACCATCAGATTATTTTTCAGAGTCCATAGTCTCTCATGGTTCATCTCCCCTTCCAATTTCCCTCAACTCCCTTCTCCTCTCCATCTCCCCATGTCCTCCGTGTTCTTTGTTATGCTCCACAAATAAGTGAAACCATATGATAATTGACTCTCTCTGCTTGACTTATTTTGCTCAGCATCATCTCTTCCAGTCCCGTCCATGTTGCTACAAAAGTTGGGTATTCATCCTTTCTGATGGAGGCATAATACTCCATAGTGTATATGGACCACATCTTCCTTATCCATTCGTCCATTGAAGGACATCTTAGTTCTTTCCACAGTTTGGTGACCTTGGCCATTGCTGCTATAAACATTGGACCAGGAAGAAATTTACAACCTGAATAGACCGATATCTAGTAACGAGATTGAAGTGATCAAAAACCTCCCAAAAAACAAGAGCCCAGGACCTGACAGATTCCCTGGGGAATTCTACCAAACTTTCAAAGAAGATATAACACCTATACTCCTGAAGCTGTTTCAAAAAATTGAAGCAGAAGCAGAACTTCCAGACTCTTTTTATGAAGCCAGCATTACCCTGATCCCCAAACCAGGCAAAGACCACACCAAAAAGGAGAATTTCAGATCAATATCACTGATGAATATGGATGCTAAGATTCTCAACAAGATCCTAACAAACAGGATGCAGCAGCACATTAAAAAGATTATCCACCATGACCAGGTAGGATTCATCCCTGGGTTCCAAGGATGGTTCAACATTTGCAAATCAATCAATGTGATAGAACAAATCAATAAGAGAAGACAGAAGAACCACATGGTCCTCTCAATTGATGCAGAAAGAGCATTTGACAAAATCCAGCATCCGTTCCTGATGAAAATGCTTCAAAGTATAGGGATAGAGGGAACATTCCTGAACTCCATAAAATCTATCTATGAAAGACCCACAGCAAATATCATCCTCAATGGGAAAAAGCTTGCAGCTTTCCCGTTGAGATCAGGAACACGACAAGGATGCCCACTCTCACCACTCTTGTTCAACATAGTATTAGAAGTCCTAGAAACAGCAATCAGACAACAAAGAGAAATAAATGGTTCCAAATTGGCAAGGAAGAAGTCAATCTCTCTCTCTTCACATATGACATGATTTTTTATATGGAAAACCCAAAATACTCCACCCCCAAACTACTAGAACTCATACAGCAATTCAGTAACGTGGCAGGATACAAAGTCAATGTACAGAAATCAGTGGCTTTCTTATACACTAACAATGAAAATACAGAAAGGGAAATTAAAGAATCGATTCCATTGACTGTAGCACCAAGAACCATAAGATACCTGGGAATAAACCTAACCAAAAAGGTAAAGGATCTGTCACATGTTCTTTATCCATTTATCCTTTGATAAATACTTAGTTTACTTCTATGTCTTAGCTATTATGAATAATGCTGCAGAAGACATGGGGGTACATACATCTTTTTGAGTTAGTATTTTCATTTCCTTTATATATATCCAGAGGTAGAAATGCTAGATCGCATGGCAGTTCTAGTTTTAATTTTTTGAGGAAACTCTGTACTGCTTCCCATAGTGGCTGCACCAATTTACATTCCCACCAACAATGAATAAAGTTTCCCTTTTCTCCACATTCTTATCAACACTTGTTATCTCATTTTTTTATGGTAGCCATTCTAACAGGTTTGAGGTTATATCCCATTGAGGTTTTGATTTGAATTTCACTGATGATTCATGATGCTAGGCAGCTTTTCATGTGCCTGATGGCCATCTATGTGTCTTTTTAGAAAAATATCTATTCAAACCCTCTGCCCATTTTTATTTTTTTTTATTTTTTATTTTTATTTTTTTTTTTACCTTCTGCCCATTTTTAATCTGATTTTCTTTTTTGCTATTAAGTTCTGAGTACTTTACATGTTTTGGATATTAACTCTTTATTAGATATATTGTAACTGTCCCTCAGAACAACGTACTGCAAATATAACCTGTGAGAAATTATACTAGTTACCAAGCATGCTTTGATACAGCTTTAAGAAAAACATGTACTGGCAATAGGCCTCTGGGGGAGAGGATGATATATGTCCTTGAAGCTGAGCAGCTGGGAATGCCCAGCCCACTCAGGGCAGAATGCCACCTGCTTTATTTTTCCATTATCTCCCCTTCCCCAGAGAGTATCAGCAGTTAATCAGACAATATTTTCATTTGAGCTTCTCACTATGGGTCATGGATTACATAACCAGACATATTTTGCCTTTCTTCTTATGTATCTACAAGACTCATGGTCAATGTGTAATCAATTCTGGCTTCTTTGTTGGTTGTTACTCACTTCTAATAAAAATGAGACTGAGGAGTTGTTTGGGGCAACTGTCTTTTCTACTGTAGCCCCTTGCTCCCTTTCTCTTGCAGCTGACTTGTTTGTGCCTCATTCTTCAACCGTCGTCAGGAGGCAGCATATACAACTAGAAAATATTCTTTCCCATTCTGTAGGTTACCTTTCCATTTTGTTGATATGTTCTTCTGTTGTTGAGAGCCTTTTTGGTTTGAGCATCTGGGTGGCTCACTCTGTTAAGCATCTGCCTTCAGCTCAGGTCATGATCTCTGGGTCCTGGTGTTGAGCACTGCATCAGGCTTCCTCTCAGTAGGGAGTCTGCTCCTCTCTCTCTCTCTGCCCCTCCCCACTGCTTGTTATCTATTAAATAAATAAAATCTTTATTTTAAAAAAAGTCTTTTTGTTTGATATAGTTCCACTCAATTTTGTTTTGCTGCTTGGGCTTATGCTATCATGTCCAGAAAACTGCTATGAAGACTAATATCAAGGAACTTCTTCCCTGTTTTTACTTCTAGTTTTACAGTTTCAGCCTTATATTCGAATCTTTAATCCATCTTGAGTTAATTTTGTATATTTTATAAAATAGGAGTCCAATATCATCTTTCTGCATGAGGTTCCCCAATTTTCCATGTGTCAAAGAGACTGTAACAGTTTGCTTTATTTGGTTTACTTCAAACGTGGACCCAAAATTATCAAACAGTAATGAAGCTGACCTGCCAGAATGTCCTTAGTTTACTGTAGAATATATTCAAAGGCTGAGGGAAACTGCAATGCTTCTCACTTGTTTTCAACCATGTTCCCTGTGAAAATCCAGAGAACAATCCCTTCATCAAGGGTATAAAAAGTAAAATCATGAAGGAGGTTCTAGCATTCTGGAAAAGGTCTACAGTTGTTATTGCATTAAGCCAAGAATGACAGCACTATCCTCAAACTTGGCTCCCTGAATTCAATAGGAATTATGGGATAACTGGGGTATCAGTGGGCAGGTGGCAGCACTTAATGGCCAGACATAAAATGGGAGTTATATCATAATAAGTAACAGAACCAAAGCAATAATAAAATAGTTTGACCTGACAACACCTTTGGCATTAGATAATTAATCATGGTGTTTCTATAACCAAAAAAAAAAAAAAAAAACTGGGTAGCTTATTAAAAGTCTTCTATTTAGTATGAACAGAAAACCTCTATGTCTGGTGGGGAAAAAAAATCTGACAAATAAGAGCAATAGAGATTCACATTGCTCAGGAATTTCCAGACTTGAGTGAGTTAACAAATAGAGCTCTTTGTGTAAATATAAGACTGGGTCTCCTTGAAGAAGGACCTTAGTACAGGGCAAAACAATGTACACAGCAAATACTTCTCATAGATTTTCCTAAAGGTAGCATAATTTACCAGAGTAGATTGTAAATCACAGAAGAAGGATTAATCAGACTGTTGGCCAACTTCTGGGTGCTATTGGAATTCTCTAACTCTAGAATCTACAGGAATTACTAATTCCTGAAGACTCAAAATACTACTGTGGTCCACCAGCTGAAGGAAGGTCTAATGGAGAGATTAGGCGAAGAGAGTTTTGCTTGGTTCTGTCTCACAGTGGGCCCAGCAGGTCCCAACCCATTTGGGTTATTTCATGAGTTCTTAAATTCATGGCTGGAATAGACATACATGGCAAATGGAAAAATCTTTGCATTGGTTCTCTAATACATGGGCTATTATGAGTATTACATGAGGTATTAACAATACCAAATTCCTGGAGCAATTTGAGAGATCAGTGACACCACTGTGGACTTCAAAGATGTAAGATTGGTGATTCTTACCATATCCTTACTAAAATCATCTCTTAGCCTGTGCAAAAGTCAAATGGATCTTAGGGAAAGACAACTGACCAAGTGGTCATTTAAGTGCAACTTCTGTTCTAGATGCATTTAATTGCTCTGATAACTGGTAGGCAGTTATTAATCTAGAAAATAGTTTTTTCTCTATACCTATTAGCAAGGATCATCATAAGCAGTTTGCTTTCAACAGCCAGAGTCAAAAATAAACCTTCACTGTCCCATCCTAGAGTATACCAGCATTCCAAGCCACATGTTACAATCTAATCTGCAAGGAGCTTCATTGCTTCTCCATTCCAAAGAACATCAAGATATTTCATTACTATTGTTAGTGTGTCAATTAGGCCTGTTGAGCAAAAAGGAGCAACTACTCAAGATAGCTTGGTAAGTATACATGTATACTGCAAAATGGAAAAAGAATCTCAAAAATATTCATGGGGCTGTCACATCAGTAAAATTTCTAGATGTATAGTGGTCTAAGGATGGCCAAGATATCTTATACAAAGTGGAAAAGTTGTTGAATCTCATACTACTGCATCTACCACTCATAAACAGGCATAATTCTCTGTGCCACTTAATATTTTGAAGGTAACATATGCCTCATTTTGGCATGGTATTCTAATAATCAAATAACTCAAAATAGTTCCAGTTTTGGAATTAGGTATAGAACCAGAGAAGACTCTACAGCAGTTTCAGATGGTCTTGAAAGCTTCTCTGACACTTTGTCTCTCTGATTAGGCAAATACTGTAAAGGCTCCAAAAAACATAGGAACACTGAATGGTGCTTTGGAAGTTCAATGTGGGTGAATCACAGCCTCAGATTTTTAGACTTTGGGACCACCCATATGCTAGCCTCTAAACATACTAAATCCACTTTTTATTTATTTATTTATTTATTTATCTATTTGACAGAGAGAGAGGTCACAAGTAGGCAGAGAGGCAGGCAGAGAGAGGGAGAAACAGGCTCCCCACTGAGCAGAGAGCCCAATGCGGGGCTCGATCCCAGGACCCTGAGATCACGACCCAAGCTGAAGGCAGAGGCCTAAACCACCGAGGCACCCAGGCGCCTCCTAAACCCACTTTTGAGAAAGAACTTTTTGCTTGCTTGTAGGCCCTAAGAGAGATTGAACATTTTAATATGTGTTGCCAAGATGCCATGCAATCTGAGCTTCCCAACGTAATCTTGGCATTGCAACCCACAAAGTATAAAGTTGGATGTGCACAGCAGCACTCCATAATCATATGGATGCTGTACACAGGATCATCAGATCTTTAAGACTTAACTTTCATGAGCAAGTCATCTAAATGCCCATGGCCCATATTCATGCCACATTGCCGTCTCTCTCCACCCACACCCAGAACCTCATAAGGAGTTACCTCTGATGCAGTTGATCCAAAAAGAAAAAATTAGGGCTTTTTTTAATGGATGGTTTTCATGATTTGTTAGTACTACTGGCATTTACTACAGGATAAGTTCTTTGTTTTATTGAAATGCCCTTTACATCTAACATTTTACATCAAAATGTCTAACATTTCTGGACCCCAAACACAAATACCAGCAACTCTGGTTGTCATCATCACAACTAAAAACATCTGTCACCAAATTTAAGAAAGATTGTACAGTAGGCAGTTACTAATAGCTCTTTCATTAATTGTTACTGTTAGTTACCTACCAACTTTTTTTCCATCAGGCAGAGCCCCATAGAGGTTATGCTCTCTCTTTCACAAAGCATTCTTTACAGACCAGTTGATCATAGCATTGGCATTATCCTACCAGATTTTTTCTCTAGGATTAAAATTATCAAACACATATAAATTGTCACCAGGGGGCATTCTACACTACTTAAAATTTGCAGCCATAATTATTTAGGTTTATTTAAGGGTAACTCCTCAAAATAAATATTCCTGGAGACATACAGCTTAATTTTGAACCATCAAAATTTGAAAAATACATCAGAAATCTCTCATTCTTGATTATTTATAGAATAAGAACAATGCAAGGCCTAGGTTAGGTCATGCTTGAACTGCTTTTGTAACCATTCAAACTTCTAAGGAGACTTCCTTAGCATAAACTTGATCAGTGTTTACCAACTGAGTTGTCTATGTTTAATCTATGGATTTTATTTTTATAGCAGTTTTAAATTCATAGTAGAAGTGGTCAGAAATTACACAATTCCTACATAACCTTCTAACACATGCACATACCAAACTCTCCCACCACCAGCATCATAAGCTATGTTTCATAATGATCAAAGAAAAACTGACACATTATTGACCAAAGTGCATAGTTTACATTATGGTTCACTCTTGATGTTGTATATTCTATGGGTTTTGACAAATGTACAATGACATATACACATTCTGATAGCATCATTCAGAACAGTTTCACTGCCTTAAAAATGCCCTGTGTTCCACCTATTGACCCTTTCTTCTTTGAACCACTGATCTTTTTTCTCCAGAGTTTTATCATTGACAGAATGTCATATTGTTGGAATCATACAACATATTGCTTTTTAAGATTGGCTTAATACACATAGTAATAAGATTTTAAGATTCTTCCATGTCTTTTTGTGCATTGATAGTTCATTTATTTTTAGTGCTGAAGAATATTCCATTGTATAGATATGACAGTTTGTTTACACATCCACCAATGTAAAAGTATACTGTTGCTTTCAGTTTGGGCAATTATTAATAAAGCTCTATAAATATTTATTGTAGGTTTTTGTGTGGATGTAAGTTTTCAACTCATTTGGGGAAATATCATGGTGCATAACTACTGGATGGTATGTTGGAGAGTATATGTAGTTTTGTAAGGAACTGCCAAACTGTTTTCCAAAGTGGTCATAACATTATGCATATTACCAGCAAAGAATGAGAGCCCTGTTTTACTACAACCTCACAAGCATTTGGTGTCACCAACGTTTTGAAGTTTCGCTATTCTAATAAATGTATAGTGGTATCACATTGTTTTCTTTTACAATTCCCTGATGATGAATGATGTTGAACATCTTTTTAATACTGATTTTCTTAACTTTTCCTATCTCACAATTTATGTTTACTTTTTCCAGCTTAATTGAAGTATAAATGAAATTTAAAATTGTATATAAGTTGTACAACAAAACATTTTGATATAGATGTACACTGTGAAATGATTACCATAATTAAGGTGTTAACATATCACCTCAGTTACCTTTGTTCATATATGTGTGTAGGAAAACACAAGTTATACTCACTCTGCTAGCAAATTTCATTTATACAATATAGTATCATTACTATAGTCATCCTGCTATATATTAGATCTCCAGAACTTACTCAGCTTAGTAACTTGAACTTTGTTCCCTTTGTCCAACATCTGTCTATTTTCCCTATTCCCTGGAACCTGGTAAATGTTGGTTCTATTGGTTCAAAATTTTTTAGATTCCACATAAAAGAAACATCAAATAATATTTGTTTTTCTGTGCCTGACTTATTGCACTTAACTGGGTATCCTCCTGGTTCATCCATGTTGTCACAAATACTAGGATTTCCTTATTTTTTGAAACTGAATAATATTCCACTGTGTGTGTGTGTGTGTGTGTGTGTGTGTGTGTGTGTGTGTGTGTGTCTGTGTCTGTGTCTGTGTGTCTGACATTTTTATTACCTATTCATCCATCAAAAGACAAAGGTTGTTTTCATTTCTTGGTTACTGTGAACAATGCTGCAATAAACACGAGAATGCTGTCATCTCTTCAAGATACTGATTTGGTTAGAATGGTCAAAATTAACAAGGCAGTAAATAAACAACAAGTGTTGGAAAGGATGTGTAGAAAGGGGAACATTCCTCCACTGTTGGTGAGAATGCAAGTTGGTGCAGCCACTCTGAAAAAGTGTGGAGATTCTTTAAGAAATTAAAAATACAGCTACCCTATGACCTTGCAATTGCACTACTGGGTATTTACCCTAAAGATAGAGATGTAGTGAAAAGAAGAGCCATCTGTAGGACAATGTTCATAGCATCAATGGCCATTGTTGTCAAACTGTGGAAAAAACCAAGATGCCCTTCAACGGACAAATGGATAAAGAAGATATGGTCCATATATACAATGGAGTATTATGCCTCCCTCAGAGAGGATGAATACCCAACTTGCATATCAACATGAATGGGATTGGAAGAAATTATGCTGAGTGAAGTAAGTCAAGCAGAGAGAGTCAATTATCATATGGTTTCACTTACTTGTGGAGTATAAGGAATAACATGAAGGACACTGGGAGATGGAGAGGTGAAGTGAGTTGGAGGAAATTGAAGGGTGAGACAAATCATGAGAGACTGTGGACTCTGGGAAACAAACTGAGGATTTCGGAAGGGAGGTGGGTAGGGTGTTGGGTGAGCCTTGTTGTGGGTATCATGGAGGGCATGTATTGCATGGATGTGGTGCATAAGCAATGAATTTTGTAACACTGAAAAAAACAAAAAAAAAATTTTAAATAAATAAATAAAACACAAAACCTTTTAAATAAAATATACTGATTTGGTAGTTCTATTTTTAATTTTTAAAGATCTTCCATACTGGAGGAGGAGTCAAGATGGCGGAGAAGTAGCAGGCTGAGACTACATCAGGTAGCAGGAGATCAGCTCAATAGCTTATCTAAACATTGCAAACACCTACAAATCCAATGGGAGATCAAAGAGAAGAAGAACAGCAAATCTAGAAAGAGAAAATCAACCACTTTCTGAAAGGTAGGACTGACGGAGAAGTGAATCTAAAATGATGGGAAGATAGACTGCAGGGGAGGGGCCAGCTCCCTGCAAGCGGCAGAGCAACGGAGCACAAAATCAGGACTTTTTTTTTGCTTGTTTGTTTGTTTATTTACAGAATAACAGTGTTCATTGTTTTGGCATCACACCCAGTGCTCCATGCAGTACGTGCCCTCCCTATTACCCACCACCTGGTTTCTCAACCTCCCCCTCCCCCGCCCCTTCAAAACCCTCTGGTTGTTTTTCAGAGTCCATAGTCTCTCATGGTTCATCTCCCCTTCTAGTTTCCCTCAACTCCCTCTCCTCTCCATCTCCCCATGTCCTCCGTGTTCTTTGTTATGCTCCACAAATAAGTGAGACCATATGATACTTGACTCTCTCTGCTTGACTTATTTCGCTTAGCATAATCTCTTCCAGTCCCATCCATGTTGCTACAAAAGTTGGGTATTCATCCTTTCTGATGGAGGCATAATACTCCATTGTGTATATGTACCACATCTTCCTTATCCATTCATCCGTTGAAGGGCATCTTGGTTCTTTCCACAGTTTGGTGACCTGGCCATTGCTGCAATAAACACTGGGGTTGGGACTTCATCAAGATCAAAACCTTCTGCACAGCAAAGGAAACAGTCAACAAAACAAAAATACAACCCACGGAATGGGAGAAGATATTTGCAGATGACAGTACAGACAAAAGGTTGATATCCAGGATCTATAAAGAACTTCTCAAACTCAACACACACAAAACAGATAATCATATCAAAAAATGGGCAGAAGGTATGAACAGACACTTCTCCAATGAGGACATACAAATGGCTATCAGACACATTAAAAAATGTTCATCATCACTAGCCATCAGGGAGATTCTAATTAAAACCACATTGAGATACCACCTGACACCAGTTAGAATGGCCAAAATTAGCAAGACAGGAAACAACGTGTGTTGGAGAGGATGTGGAGAAAGGGAAAACTCTTACACTGTTGGAGGGAATGCAAGTTAGTGCAGCCACTTTGGAGAACAGTGTGGAGATTCCTGAAGAAATTAAGAATAGAGCTTCCCTATGACCCTGCAATTGCACTGCTGGGTATTTACCCCAAAGATACAGATGTAGTGAAAAATCAGGACTTTTAAGAGTCTGTTCCACTGAGAGACATTGCTCCAGAGGCTAAACCAGGGTGAAGCCCACACGGGGTCAGCGTGGCCCCAGGTCCCGCAGGGTCACAGAAGGATCGGGGGTGTCGGAGTGTCGCAGAGCTCGCAGGTATTAGAACAGAGAAGCCGGCTACAGAGACAGAGCCGAGGACTGAACTCTCAGCTCGGGGTTACCTTGAACTGGTCACGGGCTGGGTGAGCTCAGACCGCGGCTGGAGGCTGAGGATATGGAAGTGATTGAGTGCTGTCCTCTGGGGGCGCGCTGGGGAGTGGGGCCCTGGGCTCTCGGCTCCTCCGGGCTGGAGACTAGGAGGCTGCCATTTTCATTCCTGTCCTCCGGAAAGCATTCAGGGAACAGAAGCTCCCAAAAGCGAATCCGAGCGGATTACTTAGTCTGGCCCCCCGTAAAGGTGGTGCAATCCCGCCTCGGGCAAAGACACTTGAGAGTCACTACAACAGGCCCCTCCCCCAGAAGATCAACAAAATTTTCCAGCCAGGAGGAAGTTCATCTATCAAGGAAAGTAGGTTCAATTCCTAAGACGGCAGCGGAATTCCAGAGAAGGAGAAAGCAAAGCACGGAAATCATGGCTTTCTCCCCATGATTCTTTAGTCTTGCAGTTAATTAAATTTTTTTTCTTTCTTCAATTTTTTTCTTTCTTTTTCTTCTTCTGCTAAATTTTTTTTAAAACTTTCACCCTTTTCTTTTTTAACGTTTTTATTAGAGAAACCCTCTCTGGAGATATAAAAGCCCTTTCTGGAGAAAATAAAGAACTAAAATCTAACCAAGTAGAAATCAAAAAAGCTATTAATGAGGTGCAATAAAAAATGGAGGCTCTCACTGCTAGGATAAATGAGGCAGAAGAAAGAATTAGTGATATAGAAGACCAAATGACAGAGAATAAAGAAGCCGAGCAAAAGAGGGACAAACAGCTACTGGACCATGAGGGGAGAATTCGAGAGATAAGTGACACCATAAGATGAAACAACATTAGAATAATTGGCATTCCAGAAGAAGAAGAAAGAGAGAGGGGAGCAGAAGGTCTATTGGAGAGAATTATTGGAGAGAATTTCCCTAATATGACAAAGGGAACAAGCATCAAAATCCAGGAGATGCAGAGAACCCCCCTCAAAGTCAACAAGAATAGGTCTACACCCCATCACATAATAGTAAAATTTACAAGTCTTAGTGACAAAGAGAAAATCCTGAAAGCAGCCTGGGAAAAGAAGTCTGTAACATACAATGGTAAAAATATTAGATTGGCAGCAGACTTATCCACAGAGACCTGGCAGGCCAGAAAGAACTGGCATGATATATTCAGAGCACTAAACGAGAAAAACATGCAACCAAGAATACTCTATCCAGCTAAGCTATCATTGAAAATAGAAGGAGAGATAAAAAGCTTCCAGGACAAACAAAAACTGAAAGAATTCGCAAACGCCAAACCAGCTCTACAGGAAATATTGAAAGGGGTCCTCTAAGCAATGAGAGAGCCTAAAAGTAGTAGGTCAGAATGGTACAGAGACAATATACAGTAACAGTCACCTTACAGGCTAATAATGGCACTAAATTCATATCTCTCAATACTTACCCCGAACGTTAATGGGCTAAATGCCCCAATCAAAACACACAGGGTATCAGAATGGATAAAAAACAAAACCCATCGTATCTTGCCTACAAGAAACTCATTTTAGACGTGAAGACACCTCCAGATTTAAAGTGAGGGGGTGGAAAACAATTTACCATGCTAATGGGCATCAGAAGAAAGCTGGGGTGGCAATCCTTATATCAGATCAATTAGATTTTAAGCCAAAGACTATAATAAGAGATGAGGAAGGACACTATATCCTACTCAAAGGGTCTGTCCATCAAGATGATCTAACAATTTTAAATATCTATGCCCCTAACGTGGGAGCAGCCAACTATATAAACCAATTAATAACAAAATCAAAGAAACACCTCAATACCTCAATATAATACAATAACAGTAGGGGACTTTAACACTCCCCTCACTGAAATGGACAGATCATCCAAGCAAAAGATCAATAAGGAAATAATGGCCTTAAATGACACACTGGACCAGATGGACATCACAGATATATTCAGAACATTTCATCCCAAAGCAACAGAATACACATTCTTCTCTAGTGCACATGGATCATTCTCCAGAATAGATCACATCCTGGGTCACAAATCAGGTCTCAACCGGTATCAAAAGATTAGGATCATTCCCTGCATATTTTCAGACCACAATGCTCTGAAGCTAGAACTCAATCACAAGAGGAAAACTGGAAAGAACCCAAATACATGGAGACTAGACAGCATCCTTCTAAAGAATGAATGAGTCAGCCAGGAAATTAAAGAAAAATTTAAAAACTTCATGGAAACAAATGATAATGAAAACACAACGGTTCAAAATCTGTGGGACACAGCAAAGGCAGTCCTGAGAGGAAAATATATAGTGGTACAAAGCCTTTCTCAAGAAACAAAAGAGGTCTCAAGTACACAACCTAACCCTACACGTAAAGGAGCTGGAGAAAGAACAAGAAAGAAACCCTAAACCCAGCAGGAGAAGAGAAATCATAAAGATCAGAGCAGAAATCAATGAAATAGAAACCAAAAAAACAATAGAACAAATCAATGAAACTAGGAGCTGGTTCTTTGAAAGAATCAATAAGATTGATAAACCCCCGGCCAGACTCATGAAAAGAAAAGAGAAAGGCCCAAATAAATAAAATCATGAATGAAAGAGGAGAGATCACAACTAACACCAAAGAAATACAGACAATTATAAGAACATACTATGAGCAACTCTACGCCAACAAATTGGACAATCTGGAAGAAATGGATGCATTCCTAGAGACATATAAACTACCACAACTGAACCAGGAAGAAATAGAAAACCTGAACAGGCCCATAACCAGTAAGGAGTTTGAAACAGTCATCAAAAATCTCCAAACAAACAAAAGGCCAGGGCCAGACGGCTTCCCAGGGGAATTCTACCAAACATTTAAAGAAGAAATAATTCCTATTCTCCTGAAACTGTTCCAAAAAATAGAAATGGAAGGAAAACTTCCAAACTCATTTTATGAGGCCAGTATCACCTTGATCCCAAAACCAGACAAGGATCCCACCAAAAAAGAGAACTACAGACCAATATCCTTGATGAACACAGATGCAAAAATTCTCGCCAAAATACTAGCCAATAGGATCCAACAGTGCATTAAAAGGATTAATCACCACGACCAAGTGGGATTTATTCCAGGGCTGCAGGGCTGGTTCAACATCCACAAATCAATGTGAGAGAACACATTAATAAAAGAAAGAACAAGAACCATATGATACTCTCAATAGATGCTGAAAAAGCATTTGACAAAGTACAGCATCCCTTCCTGATCAAAACTCTTCAAAGTGTAGGGATAGAGGGTACATACCTCAATATTATCAATTTTATCAATATCAATTATCAATATTATCAAAGCCATCTATGAAAAACCCACCGCAAATATCATTCTCAATGGAGAAAAACTGAAAGCTTTTCCGTTAAGGTCAGGAACACGGCAGGGATGTCCATTATCACCACTGCTATTCAACATAGTACTAGAAGTCCTAGCCTCAACAATCAGACAACAAAAAGAAATTAAAGGCATCCAAATTGGCAAAGAAGAAGTCAAACTATCACTCTTCGCAGATGATATGATACTATATGTGGAAAACCCAAAGGAATCCACTCCAAATCTGCTAGAACTTGTACAGAAATTCAGTAAAGTGTCAGGATATAAAATCAATGCACAGAAATCAGTTGCATTTCTCTACACCAACAACAAAACAGAAGAAAGAGAAATTAAGGAGTCAATCCCATTTACAATTGCACCCAAAACTATAAGATACCTAGGAATAAACCTAACCAAAGAGGCTAAGAATCTATACGCAGAAAACTATAAAGTACTCATGGAAGAAATTGAGGAAGACACAAAAAATGGAAAAATATTCCATGCTCCTGGATTGGAAGAATAAATATTGTAAAAATGTCTATGCTACCTAAAGCAGTCTACACATTTAATGCAATCCCTATCAAAATACCATCCATTTCTTTCAAAGAAACGGAACAAATAAACCTAAAATTTATATGGAACCAGAAAAGACCTCGAATAGCCAAAGGAATATTGAAAAAGAAAGCCAAAGTTGGCATCACAATTCCGGACTTCAAGCTCTATTACAAAGCTGTCATCATCAAGACAGCATGGTACTGGCACAAAAACAGACACATAGATCAGTGGAACAGAATAGAGAGCCCAGAAATCGACCCTCAACTCTATGGTCAACTCATCTTCGACAAAGCAGGAAAGAATGTCCAATGGAAAAAAGACAGCCTCTTCAATAAATGGTGCTGGCAAAATTGGACAGCCACATGCAGAAAAATGAAATTGGACCACTTCTGTACACCACACACAAAAATAGACTCAAAATGGATGAAGGACCTCAATGTGAGAAAGGAATCCATCAAAATCCTTGAGGAGAACTCAGGCAGCAACCTCTTCGACCTCAGCCACAGCAACATCTTCCTAGGAACATCGGCAAAGGCAAGGGAAGCAAGGGCAAAAATGAACTATTGGGATTTCATCAAGATCAAAAGCTTTTGCACAGCAAAGGAAACAGTTCACAAAACCAAAAGACAACTGACAGAATGGGAGAAGATATTTGCAAACGACATATCAGATAAAGGGCTAGTATCCAAAATCTATAAGGAACTTAGCAAACTCAACACCCAACGAACAAACAATCCAATCAAGAAATGGGCAGAGGACATGAACAGACATTTCTGCAAAGAAGACATCCAGATGGCCAACAGACACATGAAAAAGTGCTCCACGTCACTCGGCATCAGGGAATACAAATCAAAACCACAATGAGATATCACCTCACACCAGTCAGAATGGCTAAAATTAACAAGTCAGGAAATCACAGATGCTGGCGAGGATGCGAAGAATGGGGAACCCTCCTCCACTGTTGGTGGGAATGCAAGCTGGTGCAACCACTCTGGAAAACAGCATGGAGGTTCCTCAAAATGTTGAAAATAGAACTACCCTATGACCCAGCAATTGCACTACTGGGTATTTACCCTAAAGATACAAATGCAGTGATCCGAAAGGGCACGTGCACCCGAATGTTTATAGCAGCAATGTCTACAATAGCCAAACTATGGAAAGAACCTAGATGTCCATCAACAGATGAATGGATAAAGAAGATGTGGTATATATACACAATGGAATACTATGCAGCCATCAAAAGAAATGAAATCTTGCCATTTGCGATGACGTGGATGGAACTAGAGGGTATCATGCTTAGTGAAATAAGTCAATCGGAGAAAGACAACTGTCATATGATCTCCCTGATATGAGGACATGGAGAAGCAACATGGGGGGGTAGGGGGATAGGAGAAGAATAAATGAAACAAGATGGGATTGGGAGGGAGACAAACCATAAATGACTCTTAATCTCACAGAACAAACTGGGGGTTGCTGGGGAGAGGTGGGGTTGGGAGAGGGGGAGGGGGTTATGGACATTGGGGAGGGTATGTGCTATGCTGAGTGCTGTGAAGTGTGTAAACCTGGCGATTCACAGACCTGTACCCCTGGGGATAAAAATACATTATATGTTTATAAAAAAAAAAAAAATTGGAAGGGGAGGTGAACCATAAGAGACTATGGACTCTGAAAAACAACCTGAGGGTTTTGAAGGGTCTGGGGTCGGAGGTTGGGGGAACAGGTGGTGGGTAATAGGGAGGGCACCTATTGCATGGAGCACTGGGTGTTGTGCAAAAACAATGAATACTGTTATGCTGAAAAAAATAAATTAATTAAAATGAGGTAAAAAGAAAAAAAGATCTTCCATACTGTTTTCCATGACAACCATATCAATCTACATTCCCAGCAACAATGTACAAGTGTTCACTTTTGTCTATATTCTTGCAAATACTTGTCTGCCTTTTTGACAACAGCCATTATAATAAGTGTGAACTGATATATCACTGTGGTTTTCATTTGTATTTCACTGATGATTAGTGATATTGGCCACTTTTATATGCCTGCTAACCATTAGAAAGTCTACTTTTAAGAAATCGCTCTTCAAGACACTTGTCAATTTTTTAATCAAGTTATTTATTTTACATCTGTTGAGTTGTAGGTGTTTCTTTTATACTTAGATGGATATTAACCCCTTATCAGACTTATGTTTTGTAAGTATTTTTTCCCATTCCATCAGTTGTCCCTACAAACTGTTGATTGTTTTTTTTCTTTTCTTTTTTTTTTTTTATTTGTTTATTTACAGCATAACAGTGTTCATTGTTTTGGCATCACACCCAGTGCTCCATGCAGTACGTGCCCTCCTCATTACCCACCACCTGGTCCCTCAACCTCCCAAACCCCACACTCCCCCGCCGCCCCTTCATAAACCTCTAGTTGTTTTTCAGAGTCCATAGTCTCTCATGGTTCATCTCCCCTTCCAGTTTCCCTCAACTCCCTCTCCTCTCCATCTCCCCATGTCCTCCATGTTATTTGTTATGCTCCACAAATAAGTGAGACCATATGATACTTGACTCTCTCTGCTTGACTTATTTCGCTCAGCATAATTTCTTCCAGTCCCGTCCATGTTGCTACAAAAGTTGGGTATTCGTCCTTTCTGATGGAGGCATAATACTCCATTGTGTATATGGACCACATCTTCCTTATCCATTCATCCGTTGAAGGGCATCTTGGTTCTTTCCACAGTTTGGCGACCGTGGCCATTGCTACAATAAACATTGGGGTACAAATGGCCCTTCTTTTCACTACATCTGTATCTTTGGGGTAAATACCCAGCAGTGCAATTGCAGGGTCATAGGGAAGCTCTACTTTTAATTTCTTCAGGAATTTCCACACTGTTCTCCAAAGTGGCTGCACTAACTTGCATTCCCACCAACAGTGTAAGAGGGTTCCTCTTTCTCCACATCCTCTCCAACACACGTTGTTTCCTGTCTTGCTAATTTTGGCCATTCTAACTGGTGTCAGGTGGTATCTCAATGTGGTTTTAATTTGAATCTCCCTGATGGCTAGTGATGATGAACATTTTTCATGTGTCTGATAGCCATTTGTATGTCCTCATTGGAGAAGTGTCTGTTCATACCTTCTGCCCATTTTTTGATATAATTATCTGTTTTGTGTGTGTTGAGTTTGAGAAGTTCTTTATAGATCCTGGATATCAACCTTTTGTCTGTACTGTCATTTGCAAATATCTTCTCCCATTCCGTGGGTTGCCTCTTTGTTTTGTTGACTGTTTCCTTTGCTGTGCAGAAGCTTTGGATCTTGAGGAAGTCCCAAAAGTTCATTTTTGCTTTTGTTTCCTTGGCCTTTGGAGACATATCTTGAAAAAAGTTGCTGTGGCTGATATCGAAGAGGTTACTGCCTATGTTCTCCTCTAGGATTCTGATAGATTCCTGTCTCACGTTGAGGTCTTTTATCCATTTCGAGTTTATCTTTGTGTACGGTGTAAGAGAATGGTCGAGTTTCATTCTTCTACATGTAGCTGTCCAGTTTTCCCAGACCATTTATTGAAGAGACTGTCTTTTTTCCATTGAATATTTTTTCCTGTTTTGTCGAAGATTATTTGACCATAGAGTTGAGGGTCCATATCTGGGCTCTCCACTCTGTTCCACTGGTCTATGTGTCTGTTTTTATGCCAGTACCACGCTGTCTTGGTGATCACAGCTTTGTAGTAAAGCTTGAAATTGGGTAACGTGATGCCGCCAGTTTTGTTTTTGTTTTTCAACATTTCCTTAGCAATTCGGGGTCTCTTCAGGCTCCATACAAATTTTAGGATTATTTGCTCCAGCTCTTTGAAAAATATCGGTGGAATTTTGATCGGAATGGCATTAAAAGTATAGATTGCTCTAGGCAGTATAGACATTTTAACAATGTTTATTCTTCCAATCCAAGAGCATGGAACAGTCTTCCATCTTTTTGTGTCTTCTTCAATTTCTTTCATGAGTGTTCTGTAGTTCCTCGAGTATAGGTCCTTTACTTCTTTGGTTAGGTTTATGCCCAGGTATCTTATGGTTCTTGGTGCTATAGTAAATGGAATCAATTCTCTAATTTCCCTTTCTGTATTTGCATTGTTGGTGTATAAAAAAGCCACTGATTTCTGTACATTGACTTTGTATCCTGCCACGTTACTGAATTGCTGTATGAGTTCTAGTAGTTTGGGGGTGGAGTCTTTGGGGTTTTCCATATAAAGAATCATGTCATCTGCGAAGAGAGAGAGTTTGACTTCTTCCTTGCCAATTTGGATACCTTTTATTTCTCTTTGTTGTCTGATTGCTGTTGCTAGAACTTCTAATACTATGTTGAACAAGAGTGGTGAGAGTGGGCATCCTTGTCGTGTTCCTGATCTCAACGGGAAGGCTGCAAGCTTTTTCCCATTGAGGATGATATTTGCTGTGGGTCTTTCATAGATAGATTTTATGGAGTTCAGGAATGTTCCCTCTATCCCTATACTTTGAAGCGTTTTCATCAGGAACGGATGCTGGATTTTGTCAAATGCTTTTTCTGCATCAATTGAGAGGACCATGTGGTTCTTCTCTCTTCTCTTATTGATGTGTTCTATCACACTGATTGATTTGCGAATGTTGAACCAACCTTGCAACCCAGGGATGAATCCCACCTGGTCATGGTGGATAATGTTTTTAATGTGCTGCTGGATCCTGTTTGCTAGGATCTTGTTGAGAATCTTTGCATCCATATTCATCAGTGATATTGGTCTGAAATTCTCCTTTTTGGTAGGGTCTTTGCCTGGTTTGGGGATCAGGGTAATGCTGGCTTCATAAAAAGAGTCTGGAAGTTTTCCTTCTGCTTCAATTTTTTGGAACAGCTTCAGGAGAATTGGTGTTATTTCTTCTTTGAAAGTTTGGTAGAATTCCCCAGGGAATCCGTCAGGTCCTGGGCTCTTGTTTTTTGGGAGGTTTTTGATCACTGCTTCAATCTCATTGCTAGATATCGGTCTATTCAGGTTGTCAATTTCTTCCTGGTTCAATTTTGGGAGTTTGTAGCTTTCCAGGAATGCATCCATTTCATCTAGGTTGCTTAGCTTATTGGCATATAACTGTTGGTAATAATTTCTGATGATTGTTTCTATTTCCTTGGTGTTAGTTGTGATCTCTCCCTTTTCATTCATAATTTTATTAATTTGGGCTTTCTGTCTTTTCTTTTGGATTAGTGTGGCCAATGGTTTATCGATCTTATTGATTCTTTCAAAAAACCAGCTTCTAGTTTCATTGATACGTTCTACTGTATCTCTCGTTTCTACCTCATTGATCTCTGCTCTAATCTTGATTATTTCCCTTCTTGCATGTGGAGTTGGTTTGATTTGTTGTTGATTCTCCAGTTCTTTAAGGTGTAGAGACAGCTGGTGTATTCTGGATTTTTCAATGTTTTTGAGGGAGGCTTGGATGGCTATGTATTTCCCCCTTAGAACCGCCTTTGCTGTATCCCATAGGTTTTGGACCGAGGTGTCTTCATTCTCATTGGTTTCCA
Organism: Meles meles; assembly: GCF_922984935.1. Lineage (NCBI taxonomy): Eukaryota > Metazoa > Chordata > Mammalia > Carnivora > Mustelidae > Meles > Meles meles. Next base: position 56,394,005 of record NC_060071.1, read on the forward strand.
TGAATTGTTTAAGTTCGTCTTTGATCTCCTGGTTGATCCAAGCATTCTTAAGCAAGGTGGTCTTTAGCTTCCAGGTGTTTGAGTTCCTTCTGAACTTTTCCTTGTGATTGAGCTCCAGTTTCAAAGCATTGTGATCAGAGAATATGCAGGGAATAATGTCAGTCTTTTGGTATTGGTTGAGTCCTGCTTTGTGACCCAGTATGTGGTCTATTCTGGAGAAGGTTCCATGTGCACTTGAGAAGAATGAGTATTCTGTTGTTTTAGGGTGCAATGTTCTATATACGTCGATGAGGTCCATCTGGTCCAATGTTTCATTCAATGCTCTTATTTCTTTATTAATTTTCTGCCTCGATGATCTGTCTATTTCTGAGAGAGGCATATTAAGATCTCCTACTATTATTGTATTCATATCAATATGACTCTTTATCTTGATTAATAGTTTTCTTATGTAATTGGGTGCTCCCATATTGGGGGCATAGATATTTACGATTGTTAGATCATCTTGTCGGATAGTCCCTTTAAGAATTATGTAGTGTCCTTCTGTATCTCTGACTACAGTCTTTAGTTTAAAATCTAATTTATATGATATGAGAATCGCTACTCCGGCCTTCTTTTGAGGCCCATTGGCATGAAAGATGCTTCTCCATCCCTTCACTTTCAGTCTGGGTGTATCCTTAGGTTCAAAATGGGTCTCTTGTAGACAACATATGGATGGGTCCTGTCGTTTTATCCAATCTGCAACGCTGTGTCGTTTTATGGGCGCATTTAGGCCATTCACATTGAGAGTGATTATTGAGAGATAGGTTTTTATTGACATCGTGTTGCCTTTGAAGTCTTTCTGTCTATAGATTGTTTCTATATTTCTGTTCAATGATATTTTTAGGATTTTTTCTCTTTTATAGGACCCCCCTTAATATTTCCTGCAGTGTCGGTTTGGTGGTTGCATAGTCTTTTAAGCCTTGCCGGTCTTGGAAACTCTTTATCTCTCCTTCCATTTTAAATGTCAGTCTTGCTGGATAGAATATTCTTGGTTGCATGTTCTTCTCATTTAGTACTCTGAATATATTTTGCCAGCCCTTCCTGGCTTGCCAGGTCTCTGTGGAAAGGTCTGACGTTATTCTAATGGGCTTTCCTCTGTATGTAAGAAGCTTCTTTGTCCTAGCTGCTTTTAAGAGGGTCTCTCTTGAAACATAATTCCCCATTTAACGATAAGGTGCCGTGAGGACTTTCGAGAATCTAAAATCTTGGGAGGAAATCTTTCTGCCTCTAGTACATGAACGTTGTTTCCATTCGTGAGATTGGGAAAATTTTCATAGACAACTTCTTCCACTATATCTTCTAGACTTCTTTCTTTTTCTTCCCCTTCAGGGATTCCAATAATTCTGATGTTGGAATGTTTCATGGCATCGTTTATTTCCCTGATTCTGTTTTCGTGGCTTCTGAGCTCTTTGTTCCAGGCTTCCTCCTGATCCTTTCTCTCTATCTGTTTGTCCTCCAGATCACTAATTCTATCTTCTGTCTCAGTTACCCTAGCTTTTAGAGAATTTAGATTAGATTGGAACTCATTGAGAGCATTTTGAACATCATCCCTTGTGGCTTTCAGTTCTGCCCTAACATTGTGAACATCATCCCTGGTGGCTTTCAGTTCTGCCCTAATCAATTCTGTTTGGTCATCCATGGCTTTCTCCAACCTAGCTATTGCCTGGATAATTGTTAGTCTGAATTCCTTTTCTGACATATTGTCTATGTCGATAGCCATTAGCTCTGTTGCAGAAGGCCCATCCTCTGTATTTTTCTTCTGTTGGGTATTCCTCCTCCTAGTCATTTTGGTAAGAGATGACTAAACAGATGCAGCTGGACTTATCGATTTTGGTGCAGTCAATGTTCACCCTGGAACGCTTCTGTGCAATCAGGATTCCCCACCCAAATGAGAGAAAAAAGAAAAGAAAAAGAAATAGAGAAGAAGAAAGAAAAAAAAAGGGGAAAGAAAAGCGGGAAAAAAAGGGAAAAAAGGGAAAAAAAGGAAAAAAAAGAGAGAGAGAGAGATAGGAAAAAAAGGGAAGATACAAGAGAAGGCTCAGCCCAAATGGGCCACAAGGTAAGATTTGTGGAGTATACAAACAAAAACAGACAGACAAAAAGAGTGATAAAAGTATATGACAAGAGAAAAAAATATGTATATATAAGCAAAAAAAAGGGAAGAACCTCATCAGAAAGAACCCCAAGTATAAGGTTTATATATTATTAGGACAAACACAAATTCACAGAAACACTGACAGAAGGAAAAATTGGGAGAATGGTTATAGATTCTCAGTGTGGGTGAGGAAGGTTATTTTGATTCTTCCTGAAGGTATCTTGATGTTTTTGTTAAGGGACTCAACTTTCCTAAGTTACAGGGGGATTAGAAACTGGTTTGCTTATAGGGGTAGCATTGATTGGGGAAAGGGGATTACCTTGAAGTTTAACTCTATATGTATAGTAGAAAATAAAAATTAAAAAAGAATAAACTAGACTAAACTAAGTTAAAATTAAAAAGAATTAAAAAAATAGAAAAACAAAAGAAAAACACGGGTATATGTATCAAAAAGTTCAGGTTAGAAGGTTATTAAAGAATTTGATGTACTGGACATCTCAGTGTGATGGTAAATAGGTTAAAAAATTATAAAAAGTATAAAAAATAGGTTAAAAAATTTAAAAAGAACCAGAATATTGGTAAAGAGTTAAAAATAAAAGTTGTATTTATGAAGTAGTGGTGATTGTTCTCTTGTAGTCTTTTTTTTTTTTTTTTCTTCCTTCCTGGTTGGTTTTCTGGGGGAGGGGCCTGCCACGTGGGTTTTCAGACAATGATGTTCCCTGAGTTAGGTCCTCCCGCTCCCCTCAAGGGTGTGAGCTCTTTTTTTTTTCAGGAAACTGTTTTTTTTCAGCCTTTTGTTCTCTGGGGGTTTTTATGTTCTTTCATCTGCTTTCTCTCGCCTTGACAGCTTTTGATGGTTTTTGGAGGTTTAGAGGAGAGCAAACAGCACCCCAACCTCCCTCTCAGAGAGAAGCCTCAGACTGTTTTGCAAAAGCTGCTGGCAGAGTCGGTTCTGAGTCACTGTCCCTGGGGATGCAGGAGCTCCTCGTTGTACCCAAAACCAGGGCAGCGGTGGCTGTCTAGGCAGCTCCAGACCGCCAGAGAGGTTCCGAGCAGAGATCGCGCACTGAGATTTTCCCGCTGTCCCGGGCTGGGAATGTCTGGTTTTTCTGGCTGCCAGAGCTCCAGGCTAGCGCCTATGAGCACCTATCCCAAGGGAGGGTGTGGGACGCGCGCGTTTCAGGATTGCTGTCTGGCCAGGCTCCCAGCCCCTCACGGGAGCCAGACCCCACGCGTTCTCGGGCACGCTGGCTTTCAGGTGCAGTGGCCGCTCAGGGACGGAGACCTGATTTCTCCGCCGCACTCTCTGGCTCCGCGCCAGGGGAGGCTGTCCTGGGTCCGGGGACTTAGGTCCCTGACCCTAACCGCCCAGGTTCCCACTTTTACCCCCCCCGCGATCCTTTGCTCTTTGTTTTTTGAGTGCTTTCAACCAGACTCCAAGTTAATGCTGGTCCCCAGACGCAGAGCACTCTTGTATTGGGGTGTTACTTTCCGATAGGTCACCTCTGGTGGCTCCCTCCCCCTTTTGTTTATCTTTGGACGTTCCCAGTCTGCTTTACCTGCCACTGGCGTCTTCTGCTCCTGTAGAGATCCAGACGTGTATAATTCTGATCTCAGGCTGATTTCATGGGTGGTCGGAGTTCTTTGGTAGGTAATCAGCTCACTTTAGGGTACAGGTTGAAATGGTGCCTCCTCCTACTTCCCCGCCATCTTGACTCCCCTGTTGATTGTTTTTGTCACTGTGCAGAAGCTTTTTATTTTGAATCAACTCCATTTGTCTATTTTTTGTCTTTATTGCTTATGCTACATCTTCTTAGTTTATGTGCTGCCAAAGTGAGCACTGAATGAACACTATGAATACAACTAGATAACTATCAAATCATCCTAGATAGCCCAGAACTTGGCCTGAAAACTGGAAGAACAACTACAACTAAATGCAGAGAAGGGACCACATCAAAGAAGATAGGAAGTGTGGAGATAGTTTAGGAGATAAACAGATCATTGCTCCTGCAGTAGGGAGGGAGCCACAGTCACAGAGAAGGGGAAGAAACAGACTAATGCACATGGGGGAAAGAAATACCCAAAGCAATTGGCTTGGAAAGCTGGAGGGCCTGAATTTCATGAATTCTTGCAACCATCAAGGCTTAAAGCTTTGAGTTTTAAAGATCAGTTGGTGTGGTTAAGAATGAGCCTGGGGAGCACTGTTCTGCTCTAGGACAGAAGGCAAGCAAATAAGCCATTGGCCTACAATATAGAAACAGCAATCTGAGGGGTAACCTGGGGCACACAGTGAGAAGGTTATTCACTCTCATCCAAGAGCACATCCCAAAGAGGCAGCATTCACTAGGAGACCCCTCTAGGACTAAAGGAACAGGCGGTTGCCATTTGCCTTCCCTGCCCCTCAGCATAAGCACAGGGGCACCTACAGGAACCAGCAAAGTGCTAAAACTTGCTACCTAACTTGCTTACACCAAGCCCTGCCCTACAAAATCCCCCACTGCACCCTACTCCCCCACCCCCCTACAACTGCACACTTCAGTGGAACAGTGTCTCTCCTGTTCATACTTGTCTCAGTCTCAGACCAGTGGGCCCTCTCCCCCAGAAGACCAGCCCAAACCCCTATTCACATTGCATCTCTGAGCTCAGAAGATTTGCAGAGCCTCTGCTCTAGTGGTGTTGGTGACAGATCTCATTTCATAAGCAGACCAGAGAACATCTAGTTAAAACACAGCACATTCAGGCCAGAGACTGCACACTGCTGACAAGTAAAGAGAGCCTCTGTAGATAACTGTCCCAAAATATAGAACAGGCAGGACAAAATAGTAAACACAACACACACTGGAGACATTTCCAGAAGCACTAGACACTGGGAACAGAGGATACTACACCACAGGGCAACACAGTATCTCTTCTTCATAATGACATTCACAAGAACAGGAGACATAGCTTACCTTTCTGGGCACAGACAGGTACAAAGACTTACACAAATGAGAAGGCAGAGAAATTGATCTCAAATGAAAGAAGAGGACAAAGCCATGCCAGAGATCTAAGTGAAACAGTTATTAAGTAACATGCCTGAGAGATAATTTAATGATCATAAGGATACTCACTAGTCTTGATAAAAGAGTGGAAGACATGCATGAGACCCTTAACACAGAGATAAGAAATAACATAGAAGACATAAGGGGCTTAAAAATGAAATAAACATACCTGATGTAATGAACAGCAAGCCAGAAAAAGCAAAGGAATGAATTGGTGACCTAGGGTGATGGAAAGTAATCAAGCTGAACAAAAGAGAGAAAAAAGAATTGTGCAAAACAATAATTGACTTAGGGAACTCCTTGGCTCCATCAAACAGAATAACATTCATATTATAGGAGTCCCAGAAGAAGAAGAGAAAGAAAAGGGAGCAGAAAATTTATTTAAAGAAATAACAGCTGAAAACTTCCCTAATGTAAAGAATGAAACAGCTATCCAGATCCAGGAGGAAACTCTCAACAAAATCAGACCCATATGAAGACATATTATAATTAAAATTGCAAAATCTAGTGATTAAAAAAAATCTTAAAAGCCACAAGACTGGGGTACCTGGGTGGGATAAGCCTCTGCCATCAACTCAGGTCATGATCTCAGGGTTCTGGGATCAGGCTCCACACCAGGCTTTATGCTCAACAGAGAGCCTGATTCCCCCTTTTCCTATGCCTGCCTCTCTGCCTACTTATGATCTCTTTCTCTCTATCAAAAAAAATCTTTTAAAAAAGCCACAAGAATAAGGAAGTCGCTAATTTACAATGGAATACCCATAAGACTAGAAGATTTTTCAAAAAACCTTTCCAACAGAGGATGTGGCATCATATGTTCAGAGTTCTGAATTGGAAAAATCTGCAATCCAAAATACTCCTTCTAGCAAGGCTATCATTCAGAATAGAAGGAGACATAAAGAATTTCCCAGAAAAACAAAACTAAAGGAGTTTGTGACTACTAAACCAGCTCTGCAAGAAATACTATGGGGGAATCTGAATGGAAAGGACAGAACAAAAAGAACCATATAAAAATGGGAAACATAAAAGGAGTGAAAATGAATATTTCTATAAAAAAGAACTCACCAAAAAAATGTTAAATATACTAACATATACCTAAAAAACAGGATAGAGATATGCAAAGAATCAGTTCATACTTAAATGACATCAAGTTAATATGGACTGCAGAAGAGTTTAGAGACAATCAAAAACTACTAATAAACATCCAAAGAATAAAGAGAAAAAAATTCAAATACATCACTAAAGAGAATCAACAGAATAAGAAAGAATCAGAGACAATCTTTTGAACCACAAAACAAGTAACAAAATAGCAATAAATACATATTAATAATTATATTTCCCATAAATGGACCAAACATCCCAATCAGAGGACACAGGGTAACAAATTGATAAGAAGGAAAAAAAAAAAAAACAAGACCTATCTATATGATGACTATAACAGACTCATTTTATTTTATTTTTTTAAAGATTTTATTTATTTGTCAGAGTGAGAGAACAGAAGCAGGCAGAGTAGCAGGCAGAGAGAGAAGCAGGCTTCCCGCTGAGTAAGAAGCCCAATGTTGGACTCAATCTCAGTACCCTGGGATTGTGACCTGAGCCCAAGGCAGCCACTTAACTGACTGAGCCACCCAGGTGCCTCATAGACTTATTTTAGACCTAAAAACACAGACTGAAAGCAAGAGGATGAAGAATGTCCATCATGCAAATGGTTATCAAAAGAAAAGCCAAAGTAGGGGCATCTGGGTGGCTCAGCCAGGTAAATATCTGCCTTTGGCTCAGGTCAAGATCCTGAGGTCCTGGCATTAAGCCCTGCATGGGGCTCCATGCTCATAAGGGAGTCTGCCTGTCTCTCTGCATCTGCACCTCCCCACCCCTGCTCATGTTCTCTCTCCTGCTTTCAAATAAATAAAAAAAAATTAAAATAGAGAAAGAAAAGAGAGCCAGAGTATCAATACTTATTTCATACAAAATAGACTTTATTTATTTATTTATTTATTTATTTATTTATTTTGACTAGGTAGAGCATACTTTATTGGTGTTCACAACAATGTAGGGCTCTCCAAGCCTCTCCATTTCTTCAAGGAGTGGAAACTATGGAGGTTGGGAGATTCTTAGTGTATTGGGGATGAGTTACTGCAAATACTTCCTAGCAGCAGAGGGCCTCTCTCTTCCTCTTGCTCTCACTGGGGGTGGTGGTTTAGAGGGCTCTTACTCCATGAAGGCCATGTGGATCATAACATCCACCACCCAGCTGTAGGCAAATGTACTATCATACCAGGAAAGGAGCTTGGCAATGTGGTCACTGAGAGCAATGCCAGTCCCAGCACCAAAGGTAGAAGAGTAGGTGTCATTGTTAAAGTCACAGGAGACAACCTGATCCTCAGCATTGCCCAAGATGTCCTCGAGGAAGCTGTCGGATGCTTGTTTTACCACCTTCTTGATGTCACTCTATTTGGCAACTTTCTTCAGGAGGCAGGACAGATCCAAAATTGACACAGTAGGGGGTAGGAATATGGAAGCCATGCCAGTGGGCTTACCATTTGGCTCAGCGATGACCTTGCCTTACAGCCTTGGTGGCACTTTAGAAGCAGAAATGGTATACTGGGCAGCCTTTTGGCTCATGCCACAGCTTCCCAGAGGGTCTGTCCACAGATCTCTGGGTGGCAGTGATGGCATGGATTATGATCATGAGTCCCTCCACAATGTCAAAATTGTCATGGATAACCTTGGCCAGAGGGACCAAGCAGTTGGTAGTACATGAGCTATTGCCCATCACAAATATGGGGGCATCTGCAGAAGGGGCAGAGATGATAATCCTCTTGGTCCCACACTTCAAATGAGCCCCAGGCTTCATGGTGATGAAGACCCTAGTGGACTCAACAACATACTCAGCATGAGCATCACCCCGCTTGATGGTGAGATTTCACTTATGGGAGTTGGAGATGGGCTTTCTGTGATGACAAATTACCCATCCTGAGCCTTAACTGTGCAATGGAATTTGCCATGGATGGAATCATATGGAACATGTAGACCATGTAGTTGAGGTCAATGAAGGCATCACTGATTGTGACAATTTCCACTTTGCCAGCATTAAAAGAAGCCATAATGACCAGGCGTGCAATATGGCCAAATGTGTTTACTCTGACCTTCACCATCTTGTCTCTGGGTCATGGATAGAACTGCACCAGAAAATGTGGCTGTCTCCTAAGAAGGGAGAAGCAGAGACCCAAGATAAAATAGACTTTAAAGGAAAGACTGTAACAAGAGATAAAGAAGGAGACCATATAATAATAAAGGGATGGGGCGCCTGGGTGGCTCCATGGGTTAAATCCTCTGCCTTCGGCTCAGGTCATGATGCCAGGGTCCTGGGATCAAGCCTCACATAGGGCTCGATGCTCAGCAGGGAGCCTGCTCTCTCCTCTCTCTCTGCCTGCCTCTCTGCCTACTTGTGATCTCTGCCTGTCAAATAAATACATAAAATCTTTAAAAAATAATAATAATAAAGGGACATTCCAATGGGAAGATATACCAATCATAAATATTTACACACCGAATATAGGAACACCCAAACATATAAAACAATAACAAACAGAAAGGAACTAATCAATAATAATACAATAATAGCAGTGACTTTAACATCCCACTTACATCAAAGGACAGATCATCAAAACCAGTAACTGGGTGCTTGGGTGACACAGTCAGTTGGGTGTGTCTTTGTCTCAGGTCATGATCCTTGGGTCCTGAGACTGGGCCACACATTGGGCTCCCTGCTCAGTGGAGAGCCTGTTTCTCCTTCTCCCCCTGCTCCCCACACTGCTGCTCTCTCATGCACTCTCTATCTAAAATAAATAAATGTTTAAAAATTAATTAAAACTAACTGGTAATCACAAAGAAACAATGGCTTTTAATCACACACTGAATCAGAAGGACTTAACAAATACATACAGAACATTCCATCCAAAAACAGCAGAATACACATTATTTTCAAGTGTACATTGCACATTCTCCATAATAGATTGTATATTAGGTCACAAAATAAGCTTAAACAAATTCAAGATCAAAGTCATACCAGGCAGCTTTTTGTGTTTGTTTGTTTTTGTTTTTTAATTTTTTTAATTAATTTATTTATTTTCAGCATAATAGTACTCATTGTTTTTGCACCACACCCAGTGCTCCATGCAATACGTGCCCTCTCTATTACCCACCACCTGCTTCCCCAACCTCCCACCCCCGCCCCTTCAAAACACTCAAGTTGTTTTTCAGAGTCCATAGTCTCTCATAGTTCATCTCCCCTTCCAATTTCCCACAACTCCCTTCTCCTCTCCATCTCCCCATGTCCCCCATGTTGTTTGTTATGCACCACAAATAAGTGAAACCATATGATACTTGACTCTCTCTGCTTGACTTATTTCGCTCAGCATCATCTCTTCCACTCCCATCCGTGTTGCTACAAAAGTTGGGTATTCATCCTTTCTGATGGAGGCATAATACTCCATTGTGTGTATGTACCACATCTTCCCTATCCATTCATCCACTGAAGGGCATCTCAGTTCTTTCCACAGTTTGGCAACCGTGGCCATTGATGCTATAAACATTAGGGTACAGATGGCTCTTCTTTTCATTACATCTGTATCTTTGGGGTATATACCCAGAAGTGCAATTGCAGGGTCATAGGGAAGCTCTATTTTTAATTTCTTGAGGAATCTCCACACTGTTCTCCAGAGTGGCCAGGAAGATTTTTCTAAAATATTTTATTTATTTATTTGACAGACAGAGATCACAAGTAGGCAGGAGGCAGGCAGAGTTGGGGGGAAGCAGACTCCCTGCCAAGTAGAGAGCCCAAAGCAGGGCTTGATCCCAGGACCCCAAGATCAAGACCTGAGCCAAAGGCAGAGACTTAACCCACTGAGCCACCCAGGTGCCCCCCCCCATGCAGTTTTTCTGACCACAATGCTATGAAACCAGAAGTCAACCACACACAAAGTGTGGAAAGACCACAAATACATGGAGGTTAAATAAATAACAAATGGGTCACCCAGGAAACCAAAAAAGAAATTTAAAAAGAAACATGGAGGGCGCCAGAGAGTGATCTCTGTCTGTCAAATTGAGATCAGGAACACGACAAGGATGCCCACTCTCACCACTCTTGTTCAACACAGTATTAGATGTTCTAGCAACAGCAATTAGAAAACAAAGAGAAATAAAAGGTATCAAAATTGGCAATGAAGAAGTCAAACACAAATAGATAAAAATCTTAAAAAAAAGAGAACATGGAAGCAAATGAAAATGAAAACACAACAATGCAAAATGTCTGGAATGCAGCAAAAGCAGTACTACGAGAGAAGTTTATAGCAATACATGTCTGTCTCAAGAAACAAGAAAAAACTCAAACAAGCTAATTTTATACCTACAGGAGCTAGAAACAAAACAACAAAACCTAAAACCAACAGAAGGAAGGAAATAATAAAGATTAGAGCAAAATTAAATGATACTGAAACTTAAAAAAATATACAACAAATCAATGAAACCAAGAGCTGGTTCTTTGAAAAACATAAAAAAAAAAAAAAAAAAACTGATAAAACTCTAGCCAGACCTATTGAAAAGAAGAGACTCTCTGGTCAACAGGGACTCTGCTTCTACTTCTCCCTCTGTGCTCTCTCTCTCTCTCTCTCTCTCAAATAAACATATAAAGCTTTAAAAAAAGAGAGAGAAAGAGAAAGGACTCAAAAGTAAAATAACAAATGAGAGAAGCAAAAAAACACCATCACAGAAATACAATTATAAGAGAATATTGTGAAAAACTATATGCTAATAAATTGGACCACCTAGAAAAAAAATGGATACATTCCTAGAAACACATAACCTCCCAAAACTGAAATGGGAAGAAATAGAAAATTTGAAGATACTGACATCCAGCAAAGAAATTGAATCAGTAAACAAAAACAAAAACAAAAACAAACAAACAAAAATCTGAACAAACAGAATTCCAAGACCAGAAGGCTTCATTGGTGAATTCTACCAAACATTTAAAGAAGAGTTAATACCTATTCTTCTCAAATAATTCCAAAAAATAGAACGGAAGGAAAAGTTCCAAAGCCATTCTATGAGGCCAGCTTACCCTCATATCAAAACCAGATAAAGAAACTACCAGAAAAGAGAACTGCAGGCTAATACTTCTGATGAACATAGATACAAAAATCCTCAATGAAATAGTAGCAAACTAAATCCAACAATACTTTTTAAAAAACGATTCACCATAATCAAGTAGGATTACTCCTTTGTTTTAGGGGTGGTTCAGTACTCACAAATTAATCAATATGGTACATCACATCAATAAGAGAAAAGACAAGAACTATATGATCATCTCAACAGATGTAGAAGAAGTATTTGACAAAGCATACCATCCATTATGATAAAAAAAAAAAAAACTCAACAAAGTAGGTTTAGAGGGAACATATCTCAACATAATAAAGCCATATGTGAAAAACCCACAGCTAACATCATCCTTAATGGGAAAAACTGAGAGCTTTTCCCCTAAGGTTGAGAACAAGACCAGGATGTCTACTCACACCACGTTTATTCAACATCATACTGAAAGTCCTAGCCACAGCAGTCAGACAAGAAGAAGAAACAAAAGGCATCAAATAGTAAGGAAGAAGTAAATTTTCATTACCTGAAGATGATGTGATACTATATATAGAATACATGAAATATTCCACCAAAAAACTGCTACAACTGATAAATGAATTCACTAATGTCACAGGATATAAAATCAACATACAGAAATCTGTTGCATTTTCCTCTACCAATAAAGATGCAGCAGAAAGAGAAATTAAGAAAACAATCCCATTCGACCAAAAATAAGATCCAAGGAATAAACATAACCAAGGAGGTGAAAGATCCTACTCTGAAAATTATAAAATACTGACAAGGAAATTTAAGACAACACAAAGAAATGGAAAGATATTCCAGGTCACGTATTGGAAGAATATTATTAAAATGTCTGTACTACCCAAATCAATCTACATATTTAATGTAATCCCAATGAAAATACCACCAACATTTTTCACAGAGCTAGAACAAACAATCCTAAAATTCATATGGAACCACAAAAGACCCCAAGTTGCAAAAGCAATCTTGAAAAAGAAAAACAAAGTTTGGGGCAACACAATTCCAGACTTCAAGTTACATTACAAAGCTGTAGTCATCAAAACAGTATGGTACTGGCATAAAAATAGACACATAGATCAACATAACAGAATAGAAAACACAGAAATGAACCCACAACTTTATGGCCAATTAATCTTCAGCAAAGCAGGAAAGAATATCCCAAGAGAAAGTCTCTTCAACAAATGGGTTTGGGAAAAAACTTGATAGCTATATGCTAATGAATGAAACTGGACCACTTTCTTACACCATACACAAAATATATTCAAAATGGATGAAAGACCTAAATGTGAGACAGGAAACCATAAAAATCCTAAAAGAGAACACAAGCAGTAACTCCTTTCACATCAATCATAGCAAATTCTTTCTAGATATGTCTCCTGAGACAAGGGAAACAATATTAAAAATAAACTATTGGGACATCATCAAGATAAAAATCCTTCATTATAGCAAAGAAAATAATCAAGAAAATTAAGAGGCAACCACCATAATGGGAGAAGATATTTGCAAATGATATATCTGATAAAGGGTTAGTATCTAAAATCTATAAAGAACATATCAAACAACACCCAAAAAATAAGTAATCCAGTTAAAAAGTGGGCAGAAGACATGAACAGACATTTTTCCAAAGAAGACATACAGATGGCCAACAGACACATAAAAAGATGTTTAATCTCACTAAATATTAGGGAAGGACAAATCAAACCATAGTGTGTTGGAGAGAATATGAAGAAAATAGAACCCTTTTGCTCTCTTTTTGGGAATGTAAATTGGAGCAGCCACTGTGGAAAAATGGTAGAAGTTTCTCGGAAAATTAAGAATAAATCTACCATATGATCCAGCAATACCACTTACAGGTATTCATTCAAAGAATGTAAAAACATTAATTTGAAAACATATATGTACCACTATGTTTATTGCAGAACTATTTACAGCAGACAACATATGGAAGCAACCTAAGTATCCATCAATAGGTGAATGGATAAAGAGGATGTGGTATATATAAACAATAGAAAAACTACTCAGCCACAAAGAAAAATGGAATTTTGTCATTTCCAACAATATAAAGGGATTTCAAGGCTATTATGCTAAGAAAAATAAGAGACAAATAGTACATGGTTTTACTGATATGTGTAACCTAAAAAAAGAAAAGAAAAAAGGCTTAAAACAAACAAAACAATACAAAATCAAACTCACAGATACAGAAAACAGACTGGTAGTCACTAAAGGGCAAGTTTGTTGGGGGGTGGGTGTAATGGGTGAAGTGGGTCAATTGTATAGTGATGAAGAGTAACTAGACTTCTGGTGGTAATCACTTTGTCATGTACACAGATGTCAAATTATAACACTATACACCTGAAACATATCTAATGTTATATACTAATTTTACCTCATTAAAAAAAGGAAGCTGAAAAACCTCTAACTCTGATAATTTTTTAAAAAAAACATAAGCTACCAATAGACAATGAAAGAGAGGAAAATATTACAAGTCTTACAGATACTTCATAATAAGAGAATATTAGGAACAACTTCTCCAATAAATTTGAAAACACAGATTAATATACAAATTTAATTGAGGACACAAGTTACCAAAAAAAATTGGATTTCTAGTTGAAAGGCAGAGAAAACTGAAAGGCAAAATGACTTCTATAGTGAATTTTACCAAATGTTAAGAAAGAAACAATAACATTTCTACAAAACTCCTGCAATACGTTTAATACGAAGAGATATGTTCTATAAGGTCAGCATTACATGCTGATACCAAACCAGCAAAATCATTGTTGCAAAATCCAACATCCATTCTTCATTTTACAAACTTTCAGCAAATTAAATAGAAAGGAATTTCCTCAGCCTGATAAAAAGCTTCTACTAAAAACCTACAGCTAGCATCATACTTAATGGTGAAAAACTGAATGATTTTCTCATAAGAATAGAAACAGTCAAGGATGTCTACCCTAACTGCTTCTATTCAGCACTACACTGGTTGATGTAGCAAGTACAATAAGGCAACAAAAATGAATAAAATGATGCATATTATAATATGAGAAGTAAAATGTCTTTATGCACTGAAAACATGATCATCTATGAGGAAAATACTACTTAGTCTATAAAAAACAAGTAGAAGTAAAAGATTTTGCAAGTGTTCAAAATACAATGCCAATAAACAAAATATCTATTATATTTCTACATATTAACAATAAGCAATTACAAATTAAACAAAAAAGACCATTTAAAATAGCACAATAAATTAAAATAGGAATAAATCTCAAGAAAGATATGTAAGACCTGTTCACCAGATACTATATAACATGGCAGAAAGAAATTAAATGGGATTTATATGTAGAGAAAGATAAATTCTTCTCCTGGCTCACTTTTCATAAGGAATAAATACATTCATCAAGTAATAATTATGTTACAGCTGTGACAACACTCATGTCAATATTGGATATCTCAAGTCTTCTGAATCCAAAATACCAAAGACAGAAACAAAAGGCTACACCATGATTAGTGAGAAGGCCTTATATTATCTATGAGATCTTTCTTTAAATCACTAGCTGTCTGCATACTCTCTTCATTGCTGCCTTCATGTCTTTATTCCTGAATGTATAGATGACTGGATTCAGAAAAGGAGTGAGAACTGCATCAAAAATAGCAAGAAATTTGTCCATCTCTGAATTGGAATGTGGCCATATATAGACAAACATGGTTGTACCAAAGAACAAAAGGACCACAGTGATGTGAGCTGACAGCGTGGAAAGAGCTTTGGATGAACTGCCTGAGGAATGTTCCAAACAGTAAACAGGATGAAGATGAAGGAGATGAGGAGTATAGAGAAAGAACCAACACAGATAAATCTACTGTTGACAGTGACCATGAACTGCAATCTGTAGGTATCAGTACAAGCCAGTCTGAGGAGATGATGAAGGTCACAGTAAAAGCTGTCCAATACATTAGGAACAGAGAAGGATAAATTAACAATAGATGATAGTTGGAAGAGTGAGTGTATTATGCCAAGAGTCCAAGCAGCAGCCAGAAACAAAATGCACATCCGTGGACTCATGATGGTCAAGTAGTGCAAAGGCTTACAAATGGCAACATATCTGTTAAAGGCCATGGCAATGAGCAGCACCATCTCCACACCACCAATGATGTGGATGAAGAAGATCTGGGCAATGCAGCTTCCAACGGAGATAACTTTGCACTTTTTGAAAAGATCATAAATCATCTTGGGTGAGGTGGCAGATCAGGCCCCCAAGTCAATGAAAGAAAGAGTGGCCAGTAGGAAGTACATGGGGGAATGTAAGTGAGGATCGATGAGGATGTTTCCAGTCATGCTTGCCACATAGAGCACAGAGGAGAACACCAGGAAAGCAGCAGGATCTCCCATGAATGAGTTAGTCCCAGAAGCACAAACTCAGACACAACCGAGTGATTCCTCCATCCATGAATCCAGCCAACTCAGCTGCTGCTGAAATGATGAGAATTAAGAAAATGAGGAAGAAAATCTGATTATGGAGATGATAATAGGTCATAGGACCACCAATGTTTCAATATCCTTATTATGAATGAAAAGTATATAATTATGTACTTTCTCACACATATAAAAACAAAAAGCAAAAATCAATACACTATCATCACACATGAGCTATGACATAATTTAAACCAAATTTATGACAAATTTAAACCAAAACTCTGACAGCAATGTTCTGTTCTCAAATTAACAGATTAGGCATGGACATGGATACATGAGTATCCATGATATAGATTAACTGTGCAAATCACTTCTGATATTGACTATTCCTCATTTCTAACATATTCCATCTTGCTTTTATGTATATTCTCATAATCCACTTCTCTCCCCAGTTTGCTCTCACAATTTGCCAGTAAAAGTAGGAATAAGAAGGGTGCCTGCGTGGCTCAGTTGGTTAAGCATCCAACCTTTGATTTTGGCTCAGGTCATGATCTCAGGGGCATTGAGATCAAGCCCCAGATCATGCTCCATGTTGGCTGTAGAACCTAGCCATCAGGAAGATTCAAATTAAATCTAATTTGAGATACCACCTGACACCAGTTAGAATGGCCAAAATTAGCAAGACAGGAAACAACATGTGTTGGAGAGGATGTGGAGAAAGCGGAACCCTCTTACACTGGTGGTGGGAATGCAAGTTAGTGCAGCCACTTTGGAGAACAGTGTGGAGATTCCTCAAGAAATTAAAAACAGAGCTTCCCTATGACCCTGCAATTGCACTGCTGGGTATTTACCCCAAAGATACAGATGTAGTGAAAAGAAGGGCCATCTGTACCCCAATGTTTATTGCAGCAATGGCCATGGTAACCAAACTGTGGAAAGAACCAAGATGCCCTTCAATGGATGAATGGATAAGGAAGATGTGGTACATACACACGATGGAGTATTATGCCTCCATCAGAAAGGATGAATACCCAACTTTTGTAGCAACATGGACGGGACTGGAAGAGATGATGCAGAGCAAAATAAGTCAAGCAGAGAGAGTCAAGTATCATATGGTCTCACTTATTTGTGGAGCATAACAAAGAACACAGAGGACATGGGGAGATGGAGAGGAGAGGGAGTTGAGGGAAACTGGAAGGGGAGATGAACCATGAGAGACTATGGACTCTGAAAAACAACCAGAGGGTTTTGAAGGGGCGGGGGGGTGGGAGGTTGAGGAACCAGGTGGTGGGTAATAGGGAGGGTATGTACTGCATGGAGCACTGGGTGTGGTGCAAAAACAATGAACACTGTTACACTGAAAATAAACAAATAAAAAAAAAAGGATTTTCTCTCCCCCTCTCTCAGCCCCTCATCACCCCTTGCTGGCACACTCTCTCAGAAAAATAAATAAATAAATAAATAAATAAATAAATAAGAAAAATAAAAGACCAAAAAAATTGGTAGGAATGAAAGGAAAGTATGATTAACAAGTGGAATATCATCTGGAGTGAGAGGCACTTGATATAAGAGTTGAGACTGATGTTAAGACAGATTGAGATTGAATAAAGAGACTGGGTTATGTGAAATTGGACAGCCCACAAGTGTAGTAGAACACTTATTATATGGATTCTATTACAAAATAGAACAAATACTTTCCCATCACATTTTATTATGTTCACTGTCCTGGGTACGTCTAGTTTCCACACAATTTTTCACAACTATGAAGCCCTAAACAAGCCTCAAGGGGCACCTGGGTGGCTCAGTGGGTTAAGCCGCTGCCTTCGGCTCAGGTCATGATCTCAGGGTCCTGGGATCGAGTCCCACATCGGGCTCTCTGCTCAGCGGAGAGCCTGCTTCCCTTCCTCTCTCTCTGCCTGCCTCTCTGTGATTTCTCTCTGTCAAATAAATAAAATCTTTAAGAAAAAAAAAAAAAAAAAAAAAAAACAAGCCTCAATATTCAATAAGAATTTCATAAGGAGTCTATGCTACCTAGGGATGTAAGGCTTTCTTTTTTGTTTTTCTTCAGCTCAGGTCATGATCCCAGGTTCCTGGGATCAAGCCCCGGTTCGGGCTCTTTTCTCAGCAGGGAGCCAGCTTTCCCTTCTCTCTCTGCCTGCTTGTGATCCCTGTCAAATAAATAAATAAAATCTTTTAAAAAATAAGAACATCAAGTACTAATAAGTCACACTTTAGGACAGATGAGTTTTCTTTTTTTTTTTTTTTTACTTTGTTTATTTACAGATGAGTTTTCTGATCTTGAACCATAAAATACCAAATGTGACACTGGACATGCAGTCCTTTAATATGTATAGTAGTTACAAGTGAAGTGCAAAGTGAGCAGAAAACAGTGTTATATGTTTCTCTGTGTCCAGATATCTACCTCAGTCATACCCTATAGTAGTAGTTTCTGAGAATAACATTAATAAGGTTATTTTAGGAACTGATGAAGTACAGTAGAAAACTATAATGATATTCTTCATATTTTCACCCACAATTCCAGACTTTCCAACACAGAGGAACAACTGACTGATGCCTTCAGTCATCCCAGACTGAAAAACTCATAGAAACTATCACTGTGTCCTGCCCTAATTCTGGCATTAATCTCTTTTTTAAAAATTTGTTTATTTTCAGCATAACAGTATTCATTGCTTTTGCACTACACACAGTGCTCCATGTAATATGTGCCCTCTCTATTACCCACCACCTGCTTCCCCAAACTACCACCCCCCCCAAAACCCTCAGGTTGTTTTTCAGAGTCCATAATCTCTCATGGTTCATCTCCCCTTCGAATTTCTCTCAACTCCCTTATCCTTTCCATCTCCCCATGTCCCCCATGTTCTTTGTTATACTCCGCAAATAAGTGAGACCATATGATACTTGACTCTCTCTGCTTGACTTATTTCACTGAGCATCATCTCTTCCAGTCCCATCCATGTTGCTACAAAAGTTGGGTATTCATCCTTTCTGATGGAGGCATAATACTCCATCGTGTATATGGACCACATCATCCTTATCCATTCATCTGTTGAAGGGCATCTTGGTCCTTTCCACAGTTTGGTTACCATGGACATTGCTGCAATAAACATTGCAGTAAAGATGGGTCTTCTTTTCACTACATCTGTATCTTTGGGGTAAATACCCAGCAGTGCAACTGCAGGGTCATAGGGAAGCTCTGTTTTTAATTTCTTGAGGAATCTCCACACTGTTCTCCAAAGTGGCTGCATTAACTTGCATTCCCACCACCAGTGTAAGAGGGTTCCCCTTTCTCCACAACCTCTCCAACACATGTTGTTTCCTGTCTTGCTAATTTTCACCATTCTAACTGGTGAAAGGTGATATCTCAATGTGGTTTTAATTTGAATCTCCATGATGGCTAGTGATGTTGAGCATTTTTTCATGTGTCTGATAGCCATTTGTATGTCTTCATTGGAGAAGTGTCTGTTCATATCTTCTGCCCATTTTTTGATATGATTCTCTGTTTTCTGTGTGTTGAGTTTGAGAAGTTCTTTATAGATCCTGGATATCAACCTTTTGTCTGTACTGTCATTTGCAAATATCTTCTCCCATTCCGTGGATTACCTCTTTGTTTTGCTGACTGTTTCCTCTGCTGTGCAGAAGCTTTTGATCTTGATGAAGTCCCAAAAGTTCATTTTCGCTTTTGCTTCCTTGGCCTTTGGAGACATGTCATGAAAGAAGTTGCTGTGGCTGATATCGAAGAGGTTACTGCCTATGTTCTCCTCTAGGATTCTGATGGATTCCTGTCTCACGTTGAGGTCTTTTATCCATTTCGAGTTTATCTTTGTGTAAGGTGTAAGAGAATGGTTGAGTTTCATTCTTCTACATATAGCTGTCCAGTTTTCCCAGCACCATTTATTGAAGAGACTGTCTCTTTTCCATTGTGTATTTTTTCCTGTTTTGTCGAAGACTATTTGACCATAGAGTTGAGGGTCCATATCTGGCTCTCCACTCTGTTCCACTGGTCTGTGTGTCAGTTTTTATGCCAGTACCATGCTGTCTTGGTGATCACAGCTTTGTAGTAAAGCTTGAAATCAGGTAACGTGATGCCGCCATTTTGTTTTTGTTTTTGTTTTGTTTTTCAACATTTCCTTAGCAATTCGGGGTCTCTTCTGATTCCATACAAATTTTAGGATTATTTGCTCCAGCTCTTTGAAAAATACCAGTGGAATTTTGATCGGAATGGCATTAAAAGTATAGATTGCTCTAGCAATATAGACATTTTAGCAATGTTTATTCTTCCGATCCAAGAGCATGGAATGGTCTTCCATCTTTTTGTGTCTTCTTCAATTTCTTTCATAAGTGTTCTGTAGTTCCTCGAGTACAAATCCTTTACCTCTTTGGTTAGGTTTATTCCCAGGTATCTTATGGTTCTTGGTGCTATAGTAAATGGAATCGATTCTCTAATTTCCCTTTCTGTATTTTCATTGTTAGTGTATAAGAAAGCCACTGATTTCTGTACATTGACTTTGTATCCTGCCACGTTACTGAATTGCTGTATGAGTTCTAGTAGTTTGGGGGTGGAGTCTTTGGGGTTTTCCATATAAAGAATCATGTCATCTCTGAAGAGAAAGAGTTTGACTTCTTCCTTGCCAATTTGGATACTTTTTATTTCTCTTTGTTGTCTGATTGCTGTTGCTAGGACTTCTAATACTATGTTGAACAGGAGTGGTGAGAGTGGGCATCCTTGTCATGTTCCTGATCTCAACAGAGAGACTGCAAGCTTTTTCCCATTGAGGATGATATTTGCTGTGGGTCTTTCATAGATAGATTTTATGAAGTTCAGGAATGTTCCCTCTATCCCAATACTTTGAAGCATTTTAATCAGGAACGGATGCTGGATTTTGTCAAATGCTTTTTCTGCATCAATTGAGAGGACCATGTGGTTCTTCTCTCTTCTCTTATTGATTTGTTCTATCACATTGATTGATTTGCTAATGTTGAACCATCCTTGGAACCCAGGGATGAATCCCACCTGGTCATGGTGGATAATCTTTTTAATGTGCTGCTGGATCCTGTTTGCTAGGATCTTGTTGAGAATCTTTGCATCCATATTCATCAGTGATACTGGTCTGAAATTCTCCTTTTTGGTAGGGTCTTTGCCTGGCTTGGCAAACCAGGATTCATTTTTAAAAACAAGGAAATTGGACATAGAATTTGTGGGGATAGAGAAAATAGATGATCACATTTCTATTAAACAGTTGGAGTTTCAGATACTAGTGAGATATACAAGTGGAAATATGAGTAAGGATGTGTGGAAAGGAATATAGGTCCAAGATATAATTGTATAGTAATCCATACGAGTAATAACTGAATGTACAAGAGTGAATGAATTCCCTGAAAGAAAGAATATAAAAGAAAAAACAAAAAAAGCAAAACCCAACCATATAGAGAAGTCACAGTAATAATGTGAAAGGAGACAAAGGAGCCAACAAATTAGGCAAAAGAGTCTCAGAGGTAGTACAATCAGTGGAGAGCCAAAGAAGCCAAAACTGAACTGCTCATCAAAATGAAGGATGAAAACAGTAAAAAAAAAATTGAGATATCCACTTTGTAAATGGGCAGTTTGGGCCTGGTGTATCAAAGGCACACACTGTAAATATCAAATAGGTTCATTAGCTGATAAATAATATAATAAATGTCAGAGAATTGTCAAAGAATGGATGAATGAAATTTCTACCTCGTTTGGGGCTAGAAGAAAAAGTTTTCAGAGAACCTGTATGCCAGTCTGTTGTGACTCACCCCCTCAATATTCAGCAGGTTGACATCAATCAAAAAACTGTAACCATTTGGATGAGGGCACAGCATTGGAATGCCAGGTGAAGCACACGTTTAAAAAAGGGATGAAAAGTTTCTGGGGCACTGAATAGATGGATCAGGTGGCCAAGCTGACCATAAGCTAGAAAGAAAGTCACAGAGACTGAAAAAAACAACTAAAAGCAAAGCAAAACAAACACAAAGTTGGGGCACCTGAGAGGCTCAGTTAGTTAAGCATTCAACTCTTAGTTTTGGCTAAGGTCATGATCTCAGGGTCATGAAATTGAGCCCCACATCAGGGCTCCACACTTAGTGGGGAGTCTGTTTGAAGATTCTCTCTGTCCTTCTCCCTCTGCCCCTCCACCCCTCCCCAGTAAATAAATAAATAAATACATCTTTTTTTTTTTTTTTAAAGCCAAGGTAAAACTGTTAGGAAACTTGGAAAGGAAGACAGTCATATGATAAACTCTGAGTCTTCCTTGATATTATTCTACAGCTTTATTCTTTTCTTTGGGGGCTAGATATACACTTTCCCCTACTCATACCTTCAGCTACCCATACACAGTGACTTTCACAGGCCCACTCCTGTTCCATCCTCCTTTTCTAGGATACCAATAGCAACATGCCACGTAGAAGGATGACATCATAGTGAGTTGAGGAAAACTTAATTCCTGGAACATAGAAACCTTGGTTTGCTGATTTACTCACTAGAGATTTTATTTCCATCCCTCCCACTTACCTGTTTTGCCAAGAAAATTAAGAGAACAGTATCGTTAAAGATTCAGATAGATTATAGTTCTCCCCAAAACAAAGGGATCTTATACAGGATCATTATAGACACTCAAAATGGCTGTATAAAAACAGTCAGAGCAGCAGCTAATTATATCCCCAGGAGGTAGTGACCAAGTAATGCTGCAGAGATTTGAGATTGCCAAACTGAGATCACTTGGCTTAGGGAATTATTGCCTATGGTTGTTTTGGTTCTCCCAATGTTGCCAAACACAGAAGCTATTAATAAGAAAAAATGAGAGGCATTTAGTTTTCTAACAACAAAGAGATATTTGCCATTTTTTAAACTTTTAAATCTTTATTTTATGATGACTAAAGTTGAATTCAAGAGCAATAGTAAAAAGCTATCCTTTGCCAATTTTTAACCTTTTTATCAGGTTGATTACCTCAATAATATTCAACTTAAAACAAGAATATATTAAAAAGTGTGAAGAATAAAAAGAATACATGGAAATAAAACCATTATTTTATTGCATGAAAAAAGTAGAGAGTGTATGTAAGAAAATGAGAGTTAAATTGACTTCAAATATAGTGTTTTTATACATACTCTACTGAATCCTCACAACCGCACTATGAAGCACCTGTTGCCACCTAATCTCAAACTATTTTTCATCTAAAATTACACACATATTAGAAGTTTGGTCTATATATGAATTTAAGACAGTCCCAAAATTTTCTTCTTTCTCTAAGCTAACTTCCTTAAATTACTGAAAAGTCAATATTACACAACATATTCATGAAGCACCTATAATCTTGAATCCAAATTTCAGACAAATACAAGAGCAAAAATAAAATTGTTAACCGCAATTATGTAAATAAATTCATACTTCCAGGCTAAGAGTTCATCATCACTTGAGATGCTTCTTTTTTCCTCTTTCTTTACAGCAGAAGAAACAAAAATGTAAACTCCATCTACTTAGAAAGGCTGGGAAATAGATCTACAATTCCAAACCACAACGCATTAAAAAAAAAAAAATTAATGTGCAATAAAATTTGAAACAGGATAAGAGTGAACACCAAAATAAAAATCATGCCTCCTAAGATCCTAAACTAGTCACTAAGCTCAGCGGTCTCAAAAAGAGATGGATACATTTGGAACAAAACCAGTGATCTTTACTTTGAACAGAAACATGGGAGTGTGTGAACATTCACTCGACAGTGACTGAAGAAAGGAACTTAAAGGGAAAGACACAGATACAGCACCTTTAGAATAAATAGACCATGTGTGATGGAATGAAGAAAAATCAAGGCAAGAGGAGGTGGGAAGCAGCAAAACACTTGACTATTCCCGTTATGCAATGAGAAGAAAGGATAAACCATAAGGCAAATGATCAAAATTAACAAATATGGCTGCTCTGAGCCAGTAGTTAGCCCGGGAACCCAGGAAAGAATCATCCCAACAGGTAAGAGGTGATTTGGAGACAACATTCCAAATTCACCTGCCTTCTACCACATCTCACTAAAACCCTTAGTTCCTCCACCACTGTATCTTTTTAAATTTCTAGCATATTCAATTAGTATATTAGATTAATAATTGGGGTGCTTGGCTGGCTCAGTTGGTAAAGCATGGGACTCTTCTTGATCTCAGGGTTGTAAGTTCAAGCTCCACATTAGGTATAGAGATTACTTAAAAATAAAATCTTAAAATAATAATAATTAGGTATGCATTATAATAATTTTATTATACGGGCACCTGGGTGGCTCAGTTGTTTAAGCAACTGCCTTCCACTTGGGTCATGATCCCAAAGTCCTGGGATCGAGTCCACATTGGACTCCCTACTCAGCAGGGAGTCTGCTTCTCTCCCTCTGCTACTCCCCCTGTTTGTGTGCTCTTGCTCTCTCTCCGTCAAAGAAATAAATAAAATCTTTAAAAAAACAAAAACAATTTTATTATAAATAAAGCAGGAGATGACCTATATGAAAATACTTCAAGGATGTGAGGGCGATCTGGCTGCGACATCTGTCACCCCATTGATCGCCAGGGTTGAAAATACTTCAAGAAAGTAAAGGGAAATGACACAAATATATATCATATACATAATGGGCTATATACCATGAAGTAGTGAAAGGTATGAAGAAAATTTCCTATGAATTTTTAAAAATGGGTAATAGGGAAGGCACGTCCTGCATGGAGCACTGGGTGTGGTGCAAAAACAATGAATACTGTTACGCTGAAAATAAACAAATAAAAAAATATTGCAGTGTAAAAAAAATCTAACTTCCTTCTAAAATGACAGAAAATATATATGAGCTATGCAATGAAATAAATGACAGAAAATATGAACTGGTGAAAATAAATTGGAGAAATTCAAGAAATACAAACAGGCCTCATTTTATTGTGCTTTTATTGCACTTTGCATTTACAAATTGAAGTTTTGTGACAACCTTGCCTTGAGCAAGTCTATTAGTGCCATTTTTCTAACAGTATTTGCTTTTTTTACGTCTCTGTATCACATTTTGATTTGCTCACAGTACTTGAAATTTTCTCATTATATTATGATTGTTAGGGAGACCTGTGATCAGTTATCTTTGCTGTTATTACTGTAATTGTTTTGGGGTACCACAAACCACACCCATATAAGACAGTAAATTTAATTTAAAAATGTGTATGCTCTCACTGCTCCACCACATGGCTATTCCCCATCTCTCTCCCTCTCCTGGGACCTCCCTATTCCTTGAGACACAATATTGAATTAGGCCAGTTAATAAACTTACAAACCCTCTAAGTGTTCAAATAAGGTAAAGAGTCATGTGTCTCTCACTTTAATTTAAAAGCTGGAAATGATTAAGCTTAGTGAGGAAAGCATGTCAAAAGCTAAGACAGGTGAAAAGGTAGGCCTCTTGCACAAAACAGCTAAGTTGTGAATGCAAAGGAAAAATTCTTGAAGGAAATTAAAAGTGTACCCCAGTGAATATACAAATGATAAGAAAGCAAAACAGCCTTGCTGCTGATATGGAGAAATTGTAGCCGTCTGGCTAGAACAAACCAGCCAAAACACTTCCTTAAGCAAAAGCCTATCCCAGAGCAAGGCCCTAACTCTCTTCAATTCTATGAAGGCTGAGAAAGATGAGGAAGCTACAGAAGAAAAGTTTGAAGCTAGCAGAGGCTGGTTCATAAGTTTAAGGAAAGAAGGCATCTCTGTAACATAAAAGTGCAAGGTGAAGCAGCAAGCACTAATGCAGAAGCTGCAGCAAGTTATCCAGAAGAACTCACCAAAATTAGAATGATGGCTACAATGAAAAACATAAATAGTCTTCTATTGGAAGAAGATACCATCTAGGATTTTCATAGCTAGAAAGGGGAAGTCTATGTTTGGCTTCAAAGCTTCAAAGGAGAAACTGACTCTCTTGTTAGGGTCCTAAAGCAGCTGTGACTTTTGCCAATGTTCATTTACCATTCTAAAAATCCTAGAGCCCTCAAGAATTATGCTAAGTTACTCTGCCTATGCTCTACAAATGGATCAAAAAGCCTGGATGATAGCATATCTGTTTACAACATAACTTACTAAATATTTTAATCCCATGGCTGAGACCTACTGCTCACAAAAAAAATATTCCTTTCAAAATACAATCACCTACTGGGGCGCCTGGGTGGTTCAGTGGGTTGGGACCTCTGCCTTAGGCTCAGGTCATAATCCCAGGGTCCTGGGATCGAGCCCTGCATCTGGCTCTCTGCTCAGCAGGGAGCCTGCTTCCCTTCCTCTCTCTCTGCTTGTGTCTCTGACCACTTGTGATCTCTGTCAAATAAATAAATAAAATATTTTAAAAAAATATATAATCACTTAATAACAATGCACCTGTTCACCAAAGAACTCTTATGGAGATGTACAATGAAATATTTTCATGCCTGGTAACACAACATCCATTCTGAAGCTAAGGGATCAAGGAGTAATGTTCACTTTCAAGTCTTATTATTTAAGAAGTACATTTCAGGGATGCCTGGGTGGCTCAGTGGGTTAAAGCCTCTGCCTTCGGCTCAGGTCATGATCTCAGGGTCCTGGGATTGAGTCCCACATCAGGCTCTCTGCTCAGCAGGGAGCCTGCTTCCTCCTCTCTCTGCCTGCCTCTCTGCCTGCTTGTGATCTCTGTCTGTCAAATAAATAAATAAAATGTTTAAAAAAAAAGAAATACATTTCGTAAGGCTATAGTTGACATAAACAATGATTTCTCTGATGAATCTGGGCAAAGTAATTTGAAAACCAGGAAAGGATCCATCATTCTAGGTGCCATTAAGAATATTCATGATTCGGAAAAAAAAAAATTAAAAAAAAATTAAAAAAAAGAATATTCATGATTCAGGACACCTGGCTGGCTCAGTGGGTTAAGCCTTTGCCTTTGGCTCAGGTCATGATCTCGGTCTGAGGATCGAGCCCCACATCAGGCTCTCTGCTCAGTGGGGAGCCTGCTTCCACCTCTCTCTGCCTGCCTCTCTGCCTACTTGTGATCTCTCTCTATATATATCAAATAAATAAATAAAATCTTTTAAAAAAAGAAACTATGATCATTTTCAATTTCTTCTCTCTGCACAATTTACAGTCAGAGTAAGTAAGATTGTGGAGAAACTGATTAATCAATGGATCACCATTTAGGAATGAAAGTTTTCTGAAACATGAGATAGGAATGAATTAAGGAGAAGCACACTGTAGAACAGGATGCAGACTGAGATTAGGGACAATGAAACTAGGGAATAAGAAAACACCAAAATCAGTCAAGAGTAGTAAAAGGGGAGAAATGGGCTTTATCAAAGATAGAATTTTATTATTTCTCATCACATCAGATCAGGTTCACTCCTTTTCTGAATCTTTCCATTTTTTTATTGTGGTAAAAACCATGTAACTTTAAATATTATGACATAAATCCTGAATAAGTGTACAGTTCAGTATTATTAAGTGTATTCATCTGTGGTAGAAAATATCCCTAGAATTTCTTCATCTTCTAAATCTGAAACTTAGTACCCATTAAACAACAACTCCCCTCAGCTCCTGGTAACCACCATTCTACTTTCTGTTTTTATGAATTTGACATTTTAGGTACCTCACAGAAGTGGAATCACACAGTATTTATTTTTGACTGTCTCATTTCACTTAGCATAATATCTGCAGATTCATCAACCACAGCTCCCCATTTGTAAAAGTACTATCAAGGGGCACCTGGGTGGCTCAGTGGGTTAAGCCTCTGCTTTTGGCTCAGGTCATGGTCTCAGGGTCCTGGGATCAAGCTCCAATTGCGCTCTCTGCTCAGCAGGGAGCCTGTTTCCAGCTCTCTCTCTGTCTGCCTCTCTGCCTACTTGTGAACTCTCTCTCTGTCAAATAAATAAATAAAATCTTTTTTTTAAAAAGTACTATCAAAATCATACAAAGATCTCTACTGGCCATTCAATAAATTTCCCTCCGGAACCTACACCTTGCCCTGTAAGACTTTTATCCAGACCTAAGATATGTACAAATATTTTTGATTTCACGCCAGTTTCTGCTAAAGCAGAGGCTTATATCACCACAAGGAATGTGAAATACATCTGGAAACAGCTTCTATTTTTCCACACATATAAAGTGCTTATAGCCAGCACTTGGAAACACTGAAATATTACGTTTTTCTTCATCAGTGATTCAGCCACCCACTTCCTTTTTCTGCTTTGTATCTCCATCCTTCTAAAGTATTCGGTACTTTACTGTAACAACTGATATTTGATAGGATTGTGTTCAATGTGTCTAAAATCCATGCAGGTATGTGATTATCTCCAAGATCATTTGTACTTTTCAGCTTTAGCCCATTTTGAAATGAAAAGAATGTCAGACTTCAGTAACATAGGAGGGCACCAGAGGTATCACCTTGGCTTACTCACATGCACCTAAAACAGATACTAAGGGCTTGGCAGCTGGGGCACCTGGCTGGCTCAGCTGGTATAGTATGTAACTCTTGATCTCAGGGTTGTAAGTTCAAGTCCCACAGTGGGTGTAGAGATTACTCAAAATCTTCAAAAAAAAAAAAAAAAAAAAAAGAAAAGAAAAGAAAAAGAAAGAAAGAAAGAAAGAAAAAGAAAAAGCCGGTGGGGAGGAGTTGGTGTCTGTTAAGTTTGGGCTATGTTTGTATTTGAGAGAAGAAGGGATGAAAGTGGTGAAGATTCCATTGCTCTGTGTCCAAATACCCACCATAATGAATTCCCCAGTAGAGGGTAAGCCCTGAAAATAGCTGCTGAAATTTTATTCCTTTAGCAGGTGCTGGAATGTAATACAGGCTTACAGACATTCTTCTCCTTTTGCAGACACAGCTCCAGGAATTTGAAGAAACTTCTCAAAAAAAAAAAAATACAGTTGATACTCTCATCTATCCTAAAACATCCCTCTTCCCCAAAACTTAAAAAAGCACTCACTGATCTAACCCCAATTCTAGCTCCCCAATACAAAGCTGAGTCTCTCTACATGTAACTGAATCAAATGATTTTGCTATCACCTCCTGAGTCTACAGTCCATAGTCTCAAGATACACACTTACTATGCAGCCAAAGCTCTTCAGCCAAAAATCTCTGAGCCTGGGCTGGAGAAAAAGGAACCACCTATGTTGTCATTGTGTGAGGGACAGATGACCAGTGGAATAAATATGCGTGGGTGACTTGACAGAAGCACTGGGCTGATGGCCAGAAATACTCAGCAAGTGAGGATGAAACATGGCAACTCTGTGTGGAAAGCACACACACCTAGTGAAATTATACCAATATTTCTATCTAAGGGACAGCCTATCCCAGATTGACCATTATTCAGATGAAAAACCCGAGATTCAAAAATGTAAAGTCAATTGCTTATAGTCACACAAGTGCCAGAACTGAGGACCAGAATCCAGGTCTCTGGATTCTTGATCCAGAAACTACTCTTCCTGTAGAATATAACCTAAGAAAGAAGAGTAAAAAATCAAAATTAAAAATGTGATTTTCTGAGTAAAAACTGATACGAAATACCAGCATTTACACAAATCACCTATTATTTGCACTATTTCGCATGACAATAACTACATGCTACAACAACAAAGTGACCAATTAAATGTTATAAGTAAATGGTATATAGAAATGAGATCTTTTGAAAGACAAATACCATATTGTGTCATTCATATGTGGAATTTAAGAAACACAACACATGAACATAGGGGAAAAGGAAAAAAAAGAGAGAGAGAGGGAGGCAAACCATAAGAGACTCCTAACTATAGAGAACAAACTCAGGTTGCTGGAGAGGAGGTGCAGGGGTTGGGCTAAATGAGTGATAGGCATTAAAGAGGGCACTTGTGATGAGCACTAGGTGTTATATGTAAGTGATGAACCACTAAATTCTATACCTGAAACTGATACTACACAATGTGTTAGAATTTAAATAAAACTTGAAATAAACAAACGTAAAAAAGAAATGACATCATTTATTGCTGCCACACTTTGAGTGCTCACTCTACTCATTTTACTGCTCATTTGGAAGAACACAACAGTCATACAATATTTGAAAAAATGTTTATCACACCATCATTTCTGCCTCTTTATAGCTTGTTGTCCTCAAAAGTCAAATAAATGTTCTCAATTATTTTAATAAAGCTTTCCCTTGAAGTTCCAATACATTATGATCAGGGTTTTTTTTGTTGTTGTTTTCTTTTTTTTCTCACCTCTATAAGCCACCAACTCAATAAACCCATTGAAAAGACATAAACTGCACACATAATAGCTACAAATAAGGTAGTATATACAGTATATGCCATACAAACAGTAGAGAAAATTATTTGCTCAATGTGTGAGGAAAAAAAAAAGGAAAGAAATTCACAGGAAGGACCAGCATTATCCAGTAAGGTCAAGGATTTCAGGTACAGGATGGAATGTAATGTGTCCTTTTTTTTTTTTAAGATTTTATTATTTATTTGAAAGAGAGAGAGAAAGCAAGAAGGGGAGGGGAAAAGGACAAGCAGACACATCACTGAGTGCAAGTATGACACAGGCCTTGATCCCAGGGACCCAAGATTATAGGCTGAGCCAAAAACAAAAGTCCAACATTTAATCACCTGAGCACCCACGTGTCCCACGATGTGTCCTCTTAAATATGACTGGGAAACACCTTAATCTACAAACTGTAGTCTTTTGCTATTAACTAATGTCTTTTTTTTTTAAATTTTATTCATTTATTTGACAGAGAGAGAGAGAGAGATCACAAGCAGGCAGAGAGGCAGGCAGAGAGAGAGGAGGAAGCAGGCTCCCTGCGGAGCAGAGAGCCCGATGCGGGGCTCGATCCCAGGACCCTGAGATCATGATCTGAGCCGAAGGCAGCGGCTTAATCCACTGAGCCACCCAGGCGCTCCTATTAACTAATGTCTTAAAAGTTTTATTTGTATTGTCCAAAGTTCCTAAGTGTAAAAGTTAGTAAATACTTCCAGAATGAAATGTTGGTTAATAACAACGCCACACTCAGGAACCAGTGATTCCAACACTGTTTCTTTACCATCTTTGAAATAGATCCCACACACGTAGAAGAATATTTCTTATCTCTTATATAAAAACTCATAATAACCATAACTAATAGTGTCTATTCAGAGCCACCCCAACCTCTACAACATAAACCTTGCTTGCGGATGGAAGCAAACCTACACCTAACACTCAAGTTTCATGAAGCTTGGCAATAATCTGAGAGGTAGAAAGAAACAGGGAAAAGAGGAAACAGAAAGCAAAATGAAAAGAGAGAAAGACACAAGGAAAGGAGAAATTAGAATGCAATGCAAATGAAAATTACCTAATGGTTTTAAGTGTTACTCTAACTTGGAAGGCCATAAAAGAGCTGTGTATACCTTGGGCTCTGAAGTCTATGATATCTGTTTTTGAATCAGACTCCATTACGATGTGCTATATGAGCATGGGAAAGTTACCTAACCTCTCCAAGCCTCAGTTTCCTCATTTGCAAAAGGATATAACAACATCTCCCTTGCAGGCCATGGTGGGAGCTAGGTGATATGATGATATAATGTAACATGTACCTAATGCAGTACCTACCACATTGTAAGGGGACCACACAGTAAGTGGTACCTAATAAGTAGTAAGGACCAACTAGCTGTATGTCCTAGTAATGAGTTCCAAGTCTTAAAAATTTTTGAATTTTGAATCCATTGTTTTGAGATAATTAAGAAGAACTGGTTTCAGTTTAGGTTTTCATGTCTATGCTGGTGTCTAATAGCTTGGAAGTCTTCATTAGGGATATTTACTATAGAATAATTTTTTCGCTCCTAAGTGGAGACAATTCTCAGGGCTTGATTTGTGAGAAGTCCATGTCCTGACAAATAATAAGAAGAGCTGTGCCACTTCCACAACCTCCCAGAGCCAAAGTTATAAATAAATCCTCACAAAAACTATTCTGAAGCCTTTCTTGAGCACATCAGATAATACTGGTCATTTGCATCTGCATGGGGGTAAGGTGCTTCATGGGGTTTCCAAAGGTGTGCTCATCCAGATAAAAATTTACATGAACTTCTCTAAAAAGAGGAGGCAAACCCACAAATACCTGCCTTTCAGGAAATAATTTGCTCCCTAACTCCCTTTTCCAAGATCCATTTAGCATCTTTAGCTGTAACTGTTGCTAACTCTGCACAAATGGAAAATACAAAGAGAATTTACATATGTCACCAAATCAGTTATGGATGCAGGCCAATGTAGTCCTAGTTCTGTTAATTACTATTCAACTGTGCCTTCTTATTTAATTATTTCAGTAATTAAAATGTATTTACTTAGTATCTGTTTTTGTTAGTTGCTTGGAAAGACAATGCCTACCTTACATCTTAAGTCACTATCAACAATCATAGTAAGATGAATGCCATAGACTTAGTAACACCTGAGTAAAGCAGGAGAAAGCCACAGATGTGGTGATCACAAAGATGAAATGGAAAATGCAGCACTGAGCAGAACTTTTATAAATAGTAATATTATAATACATAAAGAGAGTCTAAAGAATCATTTCAAGCAGATACTGCAATATAGAAATCGGTTAAGTTCAAGATACTCTGAGATAATAGTAAAGAGTACAGGTTGCCCAGAGAATGGAAAATGTTTAAAGAACAGTAGAAAATAAGATGAGAAGGAAAGCTTAGATCAGTTTTATCTGACCTAAGGCTCTAACTTCAGATGGTGGAGTAATAAATCCTGTTAATAAATAAAGGGGAATAAAGACTTAGAGCAAGAAATTAATGCATGAGACCAGTGCTGGAGGAAGATGATTCATTTGCCAGTGTGATAGAAAAGCTGGAAGGAAAGATTAAGCAAGAAAGAAGCCCAATTAAGAGACTGCTATAATAGAATGGATTTGACCTGAGAAAATCTTCATCACATTATCAAAACCATCTCTACCCCTAGATTGGAGAAACATTTGTTCTCTGATTTTCTTACCATTCTTATCCCCCTCACCTACCTGTTTTGTGAGGGGAACTAAGAGATCGGCATCACTAAAGATTTAGATTTGGTCCCCCAACAAGATCCTATTCAGGATCATTACAGACATACAAAAAGAGCTTTATAAAAACAGTGTCACAGTAAGGGTGAAAGCTAATTACAACCCCAGAAGGCAGTGACCAAGTGATGCTGCAGAGATCTGGGACTGCCAGACTGAGATCACTTGACCTGGGGAATTATCACCTATGATCATTTTAGTTTTCCCAGTATAGCTAAGCAGAGAGGCTATTCATAAGAAGAAATAAGAATCTGTAGTTTTCTGAGAAAGAGACTCTTTGCCATATTCTAGGACAATTTGGAGTCTTTATTTTACTGTAACTGAATATGCATTCCACAGAAAAATAGAAAGTGGACTTTTGCATTTTAAATTGTTATGATCATTTCAATAGTACATATTCCATCTTAGAAATGCAAAAATACAGAAAAGTATTTTTAAACCTTGACAGAATATTTTGAGTTTTTTTTTTAAAAGAAAGAATATGGTCTTTAGCTTCCAGGTGTTTGAGTTCCTTCTGAACTTTTCCTTGTGATTGAGTTCCAGTTTCAAAGCATTGTGATCGGAGAATATGCAGGGAATAATGTCAGTCTTTTGGTATCGGTTGAGTTCTGCTTTGTGACCCAGTATGTGGTCTATTCTGGAGAAGGTTCCATGCGCACTTGAGAAGAATGAGTATTCTGTTGTTTTAGGGTGGAATGTTCTGTATATGTCTATGAGGTCCATCTGGTACAATGTTTCATTCAATGCTCTTATTTCTTTATTAATTTTCTGCTTTGATGATCTGTCTATTTCTGAGAGAGGCATATTAAGATCTCCTACTATTATTGTATTCATATCAATCTGACTCTTTAACTTGATTAATAGTTTTCTTATGTAATTGGGTGCTCCCATATTGGGGGCATAGATATTCACAATTGTTAGATCATCCTGACGGATAGTCCCTTTAAGAATTATGTAGTGTCCTTCTGTATCTCTGACTACAGTCTTTAGTTTAAAATCTAATTTATCTGATATGAGAATTGCTACCCCGGCCTTCTTTTGAGGCTTATTGGCATGAAAGATGTTTTTCCATCCCTTCACTTTCAGTCTGGGTGTATCCTTAGGTTCAAAATGGGTCTCTTGTAGACAACATATGGATGGGTCCTGTCGTTTTATCCAATCTGCAACCCTGTGTCATTTTATGGGCACATTTAGGCCATTCACATTGAGAGTGATTATTGAGAGATAGGTTTTTATTGACATCGTGTTACCTTTGAAGTCTTTCTGGCTGTAGATTGTTTCTATATTTCTGTTCAATGATAGTCTTAGGATTTTTTCTCTTTTATAGGACCCCCCCTTAATATTTCCTGCAGTGTCGGCTTGGGGGTTGCATAGTCTTTTAAGCCTTGCCGGGCGTGGAAACTCTATATCTCTCCATCCATTTTGAATGTCAGTCTTGCTGGATAGAGTATTCTTGGCTGCATGTTCTTCTCATTTAGTACTCTGAATATATTTTGCCAGCCCTTCCTGGCTTGCCAGGTCTCTGTGGAAAGATCTGACGTTATTCTAATGGGTTTTCCTCTGTATGTAAGGAGCCTCTTTGTCCTAGCTGCTTTTAAGAGGGTCTCTCTTGAAACATAATTCCGCATTCTAACTATAAGGTGTCGTGACGACTTTCAAGAATCTAAAATTTTGGGAGGACATCTTTCTGCCTCTAGTACATGAACATTGTTTCCATTCGTGAGATTGGGAAAATTTTCATAGACAACTTCTTCCACTATATCTTCTAGACTTCTTTCTTTTTCCTCCCCTTCAGGGATTCCAATAATTCTGACGTTGGAACGTTTCATGGCATCGTTTATTTCCCTGATTCTGTTTTCGTGGCTTCTGAGCTGTTTGTTCCAGGCTTCCTCCTGATCCTTTCTCTCTCTCTGTTTGTCCTCCAGATCACTAATTCTCTCTTCTGTCTCAGTTACCCTAGCTTTTAGAGAATTTAGATTAGATTGGAACTCATTGAGAGCATTTTGAACATCATCCCTGGTGGCTTTCAGTTCTGCCCTAATATTGTGAACATCATCTCTGGAGGCTTTCAGTTCTGCCCTAATCAATTCTGTTTGGTAATCCATGGCTTTCTCCAACCTAGCTATTGCCTGGATAATTGTTAGTCTGAATTCCTTTTCTGACATATTGTCTATGTCGATAGCCATTAGCTCTGTTGCAGAAGGCCTATCCTCTGTATTTTTCTTCTGTTGGGTATTCCTCCTCCTAGTCATTTTGGTAAGAGATGACTGAACCGATGCAGCTGGACTTATCGATTGTGGTGCAGTCAATGTCCACCCAAGAACGCTTCTGTTCAATCAGGATTCCCCACCCAAATGAGAGAAAAAAGAAAAGAAAAAGAAATAGGAAAGAAGAAAGAAAAAAAGGGGGAAAGAAAAAAGGAAAAAAAAAAGAGAGAGAGAGATAGGAAAAAAAGCTACAAACTCCCAAAATTGAACCAGGAAGAAACTGACAACCTGAATAGACCAAAATCTAGTAACGAGATTGAAGCAGTGATCAAAAACCTCCCAAAAAACAAGAGCCCAGGACCTGACGGATTCCCTGGGGAATTCTACCAAACTTTCAAAGAAGAAATAACACCAACTCTCCTAAAGCTGTTCCAAAAAATTGAAGCAGAAGGGAAACTTCCAGACACTTTTTATGAAGCCAGCATTACCCTGATCCCCAAACCAGGCAAAGACCCTACCAAAAAGGAGAATTTCAGACCAATATCACTGATGAATATGGATGCAAATATTCTCAACAAGATCCTAGCAAACAGGATCCAGCAGCACATTAAAAAGATTATCCACCATGACCAGGTGGGATTCATCCCTGGGTTCCAAGGATGGTTCAACATTAGCAAATCAATCAATGTGATAGAACAAATCAATAAGAGAAGAGAGAAGAACCACATGGTCCTCTCAATTGATGCAGAAAAAGCATTTGACAAAATCCAGCATCCGTTCCTGATGAAAATGCTTCAAAGTAGAGGGATAGAGGGAACATTCCTGAACTTCATAAAATCTATCTATGAAAGACCCACAGCAAATATCATCCTCAATGGGAAAAAGCTTGCAGCCTTCCTGTGGAGATCAGGAACACGACAAGGATGCCCACTCTCACCACTCTTGTTCAACGTAGTATTAGAAGTTCTAGCAACGGCAATCAGACAACAAAGAGGAATAAAAGGTATCCAAATTGGCAAGGAAGAAGTCAAACTCTCTCTCTTTGCAGATGACATGATTCTTTATATGGAAAACCCCAAAGACTCCACCCCCAAACTACTAGAACTCATACAGCAATTCAGTAACGTGGCAGGATACAAAGTCAATGTACAGAAATCAGTGGCTTTCTTATACACTAACAATGAAAATACAGAAAGGGAAATGAGAGAATCGATTCCATTGACTATAGCACCAAGAACCATAAGATACCTGGGGATAAACCTAACCAAAGAGGTAAAGGATTTGTACTCGAGGAACTACAGAACACTCATGAAAGAAATTGAAAAAGACACAAAAAGATGGAAGACCATTCCATGCTCTTGGATTGGAAGAATAAACATCCTTAAAATGTCTATACTGCTTAGAGCAATCTATACTTTTAATGCCATTCCGATCAAAATTCCACCGGTATGTTTCAAAGAGCTGGAGCAAATAATCCTAAAATTTGTATGGAATCAGAAGAGACCCCGAATTGCTAAGGAAATGTTGAAAAACAAAAACAAAACTGGCGGCATCACGGTACCCGATTTCAAGCTTTACTACAAAGCTGTGATCACCAAGACAGCACGGTACTGGCATAAAAACAGACACATAGACCAGTGGAACGGAGTGGAGAGCCCAGATATGGACCCTCAACTCTATGGTGAAATAATCTTCGACAAAACAGGAAAAAATATTCAACGGAGAAAGACAGTCTTTTCAATAAATGGTGCTGGGAAAACTGGACAGCGATATGTAGAAGAATGAAACTCAACCACTCTCTTACACCGTACACAAAGATAAACTCAAAATGGATAAAAGACCTCAATGTGAGACAGGAATCCATCAGAATCCTAGAGGAGAACATAAGCAGTATCCTCTTCAATATCAGCCACAGCAACTTCTTTCAAGATATGTCTCCAAAGGCCAAGGAAACAAAAGCAAAAATGAACTTTTGGGACTTCATCAAGATCAAAAGCTTCTGCATAGCAAAGGAAACAGTCAACAAAACAAACAGGCAACCCACGGAATGGGAGAAGATATTTGCAAATGACAGTACAGACAAAAGGTTGATATCCAGGATCTACAAAGAACTTCTCAAACTCAACACACACAAAACAGATAATCATATCAAAAAATGGGCAGAAGATATGAACAGACACTTCTCCAACGAAGACATACAAATGGCTATCAGACACATGAAAAAATGTTCATCATCACTAGCCATCAGGGAGATTCAAATTAAAACCACATTGAGATACCACCTGACACCAGTTAGAATGGCCAAAATTAGCAAGACAGGAAACAACGTGTGTTGGAGAGGATGTGGAGAAAGGGGAACCTTCTTACACTGGTGGTGGGAATGTAAGTTAGTGCAGCCACTCTGGAGAACAGTGTGGAGATTCCTCAAGAAATTAAGAATAGAGCTTCCCTATGACCCTGCAATTGCACTGCTGGGTATTTACCCCAAAGATACAGATGTAGTGAAAAGAAGGGCCATCTGTACCCCAGTGTTTATTGCAGCAATGGCTACGGTCACCAAACTGTGGAAAGAACCAAGATGCCCTTCAACGGATGAATGGATAAGGAAGATGTGGTCCATATACACAATGGAGTATTATGCCTCCATCAGAAAGGATGAATACCCAACTTTTGTAGCAACATGGACGGGACTGGAAGAAATGATGCTGATCGAAATAAGTCAAGCAATCATATGGTCTCACTTATTTGTGGAGCATAACAAATAACATGGAGGACATGGGGAGATGGAGTGGAGAGGGATTTGAGGGAAACTGGAAGGGGAGATGAACCATGAGAGACTATGGACTATGAAAAACTAGAGGGTTTTGAAGGGGCGGGGGGGTGGGAGGTTGAGGAACAAGGTGGTGGGTAATAGGGAGGGCACGTACTGCATGGAGCACTGGGTGTGATGCCAAAACAATCAACACTGTTATGCTGTAAATAAACAAATATTTAAAAAAAAGAAAGAATATTTTCAAATGTGAAAATAAACTGCTTTTGGCAATCAATCTTTTGCATATTATTTTATTGAATCCTTAGAACAGCATAGCAGAGTAAGCACTATTATTATATGCATGACTTCAATTTATGTATTAAACTAGATTATATATCAATAAAGCTTAGTTTCATCTTTGAACCCAAAAATACAAAATTCATTCTTGTTCTTCTCTTCAGCATTCTTCTTTGACACAAATTTTGTCAAAGTACAGAATAAAGATACAATGTTACCCACCTATCATTTTTTTTATTTGTTTATTTTCAGCATAACAGTGTTCATTGTTTTTGCACCACACCCAGTGCTCCATGCAGTACGTGCCCTCCCTATTACCCAACACCTGGTTCCTCAACCTCCCACCTCCCCCGCCCCTTCAAAACCCTCTAGTTGTTTTTCAGAGTCCACAGTCTCTCATGGTTCATCTCCCCCTCCAGTTTCCCTCAACTCCCTCTCCTCTCCATATCCCCATGTCCTCCGTGTTCTTTGTTATGCTCCACAAATAAGTGAGACCATATGATACTTGACTCTCTCTGCTTGACTTATTTCGCTCAGCATAATATCTTCTAGTCCCGTCCATGTTGCTACAAAAGTTTACCCACCTATCTTATAAGGCAAAATCAAATTACCAGGCAAGAACACCACCACAACAAAGAAAATTAGCAGCCACATCACTTTTGAAAATAGATATAGAATTCTAACTTAAGAGACCAGAAAAGAAGTATGTCCTCTTGTCTTCCTTCTATAACAAGTGACAAGGCTCTCACCAAACCTCATTCATTATAATCCTTCCTTCTTGTGCACTCAAGAACCACTCCAGCTTTCCCCCCTCTCTCTCTTCTACATCATCTGTGCTTCCTTCTCTATTGTACTGTTCCACTCAGCTTTCACCATGTATTGTATCTTCCATCTTACTAAAATCTCTTGATTCAACTTTCCCTTCTGGCTACTGCTCTATTTCTCTAAATACCTTTGCAACAAAATTCCTCAAAAGAGTTGCCTCTAGTCTCTTGGTCCAATTCCTTTCCTGTATTTCCTTTCAAATTCACTCCAAAAAAAATTTGCCCACACAACCTCCACTAAATTTTTTTCAATTCTCTCATGACTTCTGTATCAAAATCTAATGATCAAGTCTCAGTCCTCATCTTTTTTTTTTAATTAACTTATTTATTTTTTCAGCGTAACAGTATTCATTGTTTTTGCACAACACCCGGTGCTCCATGCAAAACGTGCCCTCCCTATTACCCACCACCTGGTTCCCCCAACCTCCCACCCCGGCCCCTTCAAAACCCTCTGGTTGTTTTTCAGAGTCCATAGTCTCTTATGGTTCACCTCCCCTTCCAATTTCCCTCAATTTCCTTCTCCTCTCCATCTCCCAATGTCCTCTATATCATTTGTTATGCTCCACAAATAAGTGAAACCATATGATACTTGACTCTCTCTGCTTGACTTATTTCGTTCAGCATCATCTCTTCCAGTCCCGTCCATGTTGCTACAAAAATTGGGTATTCGTCCTTTCTGATGGAGGCATAATACTCCATCGTGTATATGGACCACATCTTCCTTATCCATTCATCCATTGAAGGGCATCTTGGTTCTTTCCACAGTTTGGTGACCGTGGCCATTGCTGCTATAAACATTGGGTACAGATGGCTCTTCTTTTCACTACATCTGTATCTTTGGGGTAAATGCCCAGTAGTGCAATTTCAGGGTCATAGGGAAGCTCTATTTTTAATTTCTTGAGGAATCTCCACACTGATCTCCAAAGTGGCTGCACCAACTTGCATTCCCACCACCAGTATAAGAGGGTTCCCCTTTCTCCACATCCTCTCCAACACACATTGTTTCCTGTCTTGCTAATTTTGGCCATTCTAACTGGTGTAAGGTGATATCTTAATGTCGTTTTAATTTGAATCTCCCTGATGGCTAGGGATGATGAGCATTTTTTCATGTGTCAGATAGCCATTTGACAGGAAAAAATATACAGTGGAAAAAAGACAGTCTCTTCAAAAAATGGTGCTGGAAAAACTGGACAGCTATATGTAGAAGAATGAAACTCGACCATTCTCTTAACACCGTACACAAAGATAAACTCTGGATAAAGGACTTCAACAGGAGACAGGAATCCATCAGAATCCTAGAGGAGAACATAGGCAGTAGCCTCTTCGATATCAGCCACAGCAAGTTCTTTCAAGCGATGTCTCCAAAGGCCAAGGAAACAAAAGCGAAAATGAACTTTTGGGACTTCATCAAGATCAAAAGCTTCTGCACAGCAGAGGAAACAAAAAAAAGAGGTAATCCATGGAATGAGAGAAGATATTTGCAAATGACAGTACAGACAAAGGTTGATATCCAGGATCTATAAAGAACTTCTCAAACTCAACACACACAAAACAGATAATCATATCAAAAAATGGGCAGAAGATATGAACAGACACTTCTCCCAAAGTTAATTTTAAATGTAAATGATACCATTTCACCTCTCTGCTCAGAATCCTCCAAGGATCCCCCTTTCCCAGAGTAAAAGGCAAATGTTACAATGTAACGTATTGTTACATTGTAACAATTGTTACAATGTAACAAATATGTTGCAATGATTTACAGAATCCTGTATGATTTGGCCTCACTGTACTTCCATGAATAGTTTCCTACTATTTTCCCTCTTATACTGACAGTCACACTCCTTCTTGCTGTTTCTTGAATACAACCAAGCACATTAGACCTTTGTACTGACTATCCTCTTGGCCTGGGATGCCCTTCTCCCTGATATTTAATTAATAATCCACTGACATATAAAAGTCAGTTGATTATTATATATATAATATATAATATTAATATTATATTATATATTTCATATATTAATATAATAAAATAAAGTGTATTATATATT
Source organism: Meles meles (assembly GCF_922984935.1). Taxonomy (NCBI): domain Eukaryota; kingdom Metazoa; phylum Chordata; class Mammalia; order Carnivora; family Mustelidae; genus Meles; species Meles meles. The sequence continues at coordinate 56,434,940 of NC_060071.1, forward strand.
ATATTGGTATCTTAATATATAATATAAATATACTGGTACATATTATTAGATATAAAATATATTGTATATTATTATAATAAAATATATAATATATAATTGTATTATCATTATATACTATAAATTAATATGATATATTATATATATCCACTATATATATTAATCCACTGACATATATATATACATTTATATATATATATATATATATATATATATATATAATATATATATATAATCCACTTCCCAAGGATGCCTACACCCTGACTACCCTATTCAGAAATGCAACCCACTCCCCAAAACTCTGGAGTTTCAGATTCACCTTAACCTTTTCTATTATATTGTCAGTGCACTTATTTCTATTTAACTTACTATAGAACTTGTTTATTTGGCTTATTATTTATTGTCTGGATAGCTCCACAATGTTAGGAATTTTATATACACATATAAAATACATATATTATATATATATAATATATATTTTATATATATATATGTTAAATACATATATTTTTTTAACTTAGCTATCCCAAAAGCCTACAATAATGGCTGGCACTCAGTAGGCACTTGGTATTTGCTGCATAAATGAAAAATTTAAAAGGGGAGGTGGAGGGAAAAGGTAAGGGAGAGGATGAGAATCACTCCTGGGTTTCTTGTTTTCATGACTGGATAGATAACAGTGGAAGAAGACACAGTTTTAAGTGATGATCATAAGGCTCATTTTGCATTTATTCAGTCAAAGGTTGTTTGAAAGACACCAGAAGATATATTAATATGAATCTGCGATCTCAGAAGAGACAAGGACTATGTTTTATGTAATAGTGTGATATAAAATGATTACAGATCAGAAGAGAAATGATTATTCACCAAATGAAGAAAATTAAAAAGCAAATTTGAGAAATTTAGATTCTCTTCTATTACTTCCACTAAAAATAATTTTCAGGTGGATAAAATATTTTAGAAACACATGTTTAGGGGCATCTGGATGGCTCAGTCATTAAGCATCTGCCTTCGTCTCAGGTCATGATCCCAGGGTCCTGGGATCGAGCCCCACGCTGGGCTCCCTGCTCGGTGGGAAGTCTGCTTCTCCCTCTCCCACTCCCCCTGCTTGTGTTAACTCTCTTGCTGTCTGTTGTCAAATAAATAAAAAAAAATCTTAAAAAAAAAGAAATAAATGTTCACAGATATTCTTTAGGCATTAGAATGGAAAAAGACTAAGAATAAAACTTAGTCATAATAAAGAATAAAACTATAAAGCCACAATTTTAAAACTCCATGAAGTTAGAGTCACGGAAATCATTACTTTCATGTTGCAGAATATGATAGGTAAAATTGAAAAGAATACAACAAATTGGGGGAAATATTTGAGCACAAATATGATAATAAAGGAGTTAATGTCCTCAACATGTATGTGAAACTGGTAAATCAATATGACAAAACTAATATTCTATATATGAAGATGGGGAGGAAGAACACTTCAGCAAACATTCTATTTCAAATAAGAAAAAATATGAGACTATTTCTTGCCTGCCCTAAATCACTTTTTCCCTTTCACTGATGGTTGTTTCCCATCTCCTCCATTTGGGAAATGCTCCTCCTCAAATTCATATAGTTCTTTGGAGGCTCTCAGCCAGAATATGTTGGCCCCTACACACTGGGGTGGGCATGTGATCCAGACCCAGCCCATGGAAAACCCTTCACAGTTAGGATCAATCAAAACAATGCCAGTTAGGATCCTTTCACTGGGTTTTAATACGGAGCTGAGAAAGAAAACTTTTCCCTTTTCCATGGGGTTGCTCTGCTGGAAAGACTTAAACTTGGGAGTTATTTGCAGCCTCTCCTCTCTTCCAACACCATACATAAAGAAATCTATGTGTTAAACAAGAAAATGAGATTAAGGTACAGAGACAGAGTTAAAAGAGAGAGGGAAGAGAGAAAGAAAGAGAGAGCACAGCAAGAGAAAGGGAGTGAATGAGAGACAAAATCTGAGAGTTTATCCAGAGAGAAAATCCCTGGAGTCCGTGAGGCTGATGCCACTCTTTGACATACCAATAACCTGAGTCAATAAATTCCTTTTTTTAATTATTTTTATGAAATATAATGTATTATTTGCCCCAGGGGTGCAGGTCTGTGAATCATCAGGCTTACACATTTCCCAGCATTCACCATAGCACATACCCTCCCCAATGTCCATAACCCAACTACCCTCTCCCTAGGCCCCCCACCCCCCCAGCAACCCTCAGTTTGTTTTGTTAGATTAAGAGTCTCTTATGGTTTGTCTACCTCCTGATCCTATCTTGTTTCATTTTTTCCTTCCCTACCCCTCACAAACCCCCAGCCTACCTCTCAATTCCTTTTTTATCAAATTCCTCAATTCCTTTTTTATCTGGAGTGCCTTGGTGGCTCAGTTGGTTTAGTGTCTGCCTCTGACTCAGGTCATTATCTCAGGGTCTTGAGATCAAGCCCTAATTTGGGTTCCCCACTCAGCAGGGGGTCTGCTTCTCCCTCTGCCTCTCCTTCCACTCATGTGTGCAAGTTCTCTCTCTCTCTCCCACTCAAATAGATAAAATCTTTAAAAATAAAATATCTTTTATTATTACTGTGGTTTTAAAATTTGCCACCTTAAGCAGTTTTAGGTGTATGGTTCGAGTGTTAAGTGCATTAACACTGATGTAAAACATCTCGAAAAAAAAAAAATCTCGAGATCTTTTTCCTTTTGCAACATTAAAACTATCTTTTCTTTTTTTTTTCAGTTCTTTTAAACTGGTTTTGACTGAATTCCTGACACATGTAATTCAAAGAGTTCAGGTAAATAACAGTATTTGAAAAATTACAAGCATACATAAATTTAAGAAGTCTGAAAAAAGATTTTATCTTTTTTTGTCTTTTAAACTGGCAAATATTTTTAATAAATGGTCATATTCAGTACTTTGGGAGGGGTACTAATCTTTGGGGAGAAATGATAATGTGAATACAGAGTTTAAAAGATTATTATCCCCTATTAACTCCAAATATATCAATCTATAAATATAGGAAGAAATCTGAAATATAGATAATATATATGCAAGATTGTCAAGACAGAGTAAAAATTTAAAGATAATCTAATTGGCCAATGCTGGAGGAATAACAAATATGATACAGTCATGTAATGCAATACTAAATTATAAAATAATTAATATTATTACAAAATAATTTTATTTTGTACCACAATATTTAATAATGTGAATAACTTCTCATCATATAATATTCATCAAAAAGGATAAAAATACAGAGACCATTAAATCCCTATTTTGTAAATACATGTTTTTATTTAGGCATAGAAAAACACTAGAAATAAGTATACCAAGGTATTACTACTATTTTTCTCCACATGGTGATTTTATGGATGATTTCTATTTTATCATCTCTAACTTACAAATAAATTTTTCTTTATTAGAAGAATTTTCTTTTATTAAAGAAAAATAATATTTTCCTAAATAAATAATAAAACATAGAGGAGTCCACATTAGAAGTAATGGAAAATAAAATATTCCTAGAACCAGAGATGTGTTTATCAGTATTCTTTTAATTGTAAATGACAGAAGTGAACTTTAAATTGACTTAAGCAAGAGGGTTAATGTATAATATATAATGTAATGTATCATTTATTCACTCAGCTGGTAACCAAACTAATTGGAGGGCAAGAATGAAGCTAAATGCTCAAGGCAGCTGGAACCAAGAAACTGATTACCAAGCTTCTGTCTTTAAAACTTATAGCTTCTCCCACATAACTTTTTTTCAGCTTTTTTCAGTATCTCAGATTTGATTTTTGACAGCAGGAAATATGATTGCCAGAAGTTTCTACAAATACAGCTCCAAAAGGGATTTAGTTTGGTTTCACTCTATTCTCAAATCCAACATCCTGTGGAAAAGCTCAGATCTGGCCCATCTTGGTCAGAGGCTCATAACTATACCCTTCAACTGTGGCTAAGAGATGTGCATTATGACTGGTTCAGAAGCCAAACTTTTGACCAATAGTTGGGATTAAAGAAGTAGGATTTACCTGTTATGTTCATAATCATACTACATGGTTAATGCAAGAAAAAGCTACATTTACAAGAGAAGGAGGTTTCTGATTTGAGCAAATAACAGACTAGATATCCACTAAAAGTAGTTGTTTTTTCAGAGTAAAAAGAATGACCTTTAAAAGTAGATGATACAGAAAGTCTTTCAGCACTACGAAGTTGAAGAATGTATCTCCTAATAGATACAGACCTGAGAGAAAAGCAGAAAGACAAAAGAGTAGGAAGGGTAAGCCATTTTCTAAATCTATGCAATCATGTAAACAGTGAGGATTCTGGGAATCCCTGCTGGAGCTATTAAATGTTATTTAATCAATGAAAGAGAAAACTGAGTGGAATTTCCATTTTAAAAACATGGCTTCCAAATAAATTTTAGGGAAATTAAGCATAAGTGGTAGCTAGTAAACTGATAATATATGTATTGGTTTTCCAAGTGTCCAACAGAGGGCTCAAAAAAATGAATGAATTATATAAGAGCAATGGAAATCAAAAGAAGTATATAAATTAACAAGTGAGATACAATATGAGGTAAATAATAACCATTTATAAGACAATAGGAATATTGATAAACTGGTTAAGATGTATGGAGTATGTGTAAGGATATATAAGGTTAAGAGTTATTTGCACTACAAATTTGCACTACAAATACAAAGCCTTGGTTCCTCTTTATTGAAATGGACAGGAACTGGAATTTCTAAATCTGTGTACATAAATCCCGCATTCTGAGAGAAGAGAATACAATCACATATATAAAGCCTCCCAAACTAAAATTTAGCTTGTAATGACTCAAATCATGTAAATGCAACGGGAATAGTATTGTGACAGCAGAAGATAAAGGAAGAACCTGGCTATTTACAAATGAAAATAAGAATGAATCTTAAAGAACACAGGGGTTAGACAGCCTGAAACACAGTACAAACAAAAGTCAAAAGTTAAGTCTTGTGAGACCAGCCAGAAAGGTGGTCTGGTCTAAGGAGCCTACATCATCAAAATCTGACATGATTGAATATTTGAATAATCCATCTAACTCCTCTTACTCTGATTCCCTACTCATTAATGTCCTTTTCATCACCTGACTTCTCAGAAATTTCCCTATAATGAAACAGTAAGTTAGGTTTTCATGACAGTTCAGACCACTTTACTAATTTTTAAGAGCAAATTGATAGACTGACATCTTGATATACATATATTTGTATCAATGTCAAAATATTTAGTGTCAATAGCAAGCATTCCCTTATATAACCCACTTGGACACTGACAAGATTCAGTTTTGAATTCTAGACCACAGTAAATTCATCAAGGTAATGTCTCCTGAGAGACAAACAATTGGCTTTCTATGGAAGATACTTTTTAATCACACCACATGCTTCCTCCAACCAGGGGCAGCAACACAATTTCTCAGTTAAGATTCTTAAAGAACCATACTATTTTCATCTGGAACACCTAAACAGTAATAAGGTACCTGGAAACTGATACTGAAACCATAGGAATTTAACATTATCTCAAGTCAGTAAGGAAACTCCCTAATACTTTTGTCATTTATGAAATTCTTCTATAAGCAATAAATTGACTACATACTTTCCTCATTGCCACTTTCATTTCTTTGTTCCTAAATGTATAGATGACTGAATTAAAAAAGGGGGTAAGAACTGCATCAAAAACAGCAAGAAACTTGTCTAAGTGTGATGTGGGGTGAGGCCAGATATAAACAAAGATGCAAGGACCAAAGAACAAAATCACCACCATGACATGAGTTGACAAAGTGGAAAGGGCCTTGGATGAGCCTCTTGAGGAGTGTTTCCAAACAGTGATCAGGATGAAGCTGTAGGAGACAATCAATATGAAGAATGATCCCAGAGATATAAACCCACTGTTGGCTGTGACCATGAACTCTAAACTGTAGGTATCTGTGCAGGCAAGTTTGAGGAACCGAGGGAAGTCACAGTAAAAGCTGTCTAATAAATTAGGGCCGCAGAATGGCAATTTTATAACAAAAAGCAGTTGAATCACAGAGTGGGTCAAGCCAATTACCCATGCAGCGATCAGAAGCAAAATACACATTTTTCGGTTCATAATAGTCAAATAGTGGAGAGGCTTACATATGGCAACATATCTGTCAAAAGCCATGGCAATGAGCAGCACCATCTCCACACCACCAATGACGTGAAGAAAGAAGATTTGAGTGATACAGCCACCAAAGGAGATGACCTTACGCTTTCTAAAAAGATCATAAATCATCTTGGGAGAAATGACAGAAGAAACCCCCAGGTCAATGAAGGAGAGGTTAGCCAACAGAAAGTACATGGGGGAGTGCAAGTGAGGGTTAGAAGCCACAGTGAACATGATGAGGGTATTTCCCATCATGCTTGCCACATAAAACATGGAGGAGAAAACAAAGAGAAGAAGTTGGATCTCCCAGGAGTTGGTGAGTCCCAGGAACACAAACTCTGACACCACAGAATGATTCACTCCATCCATTACTTTATCAGCTAGAATGTTTCCAGATAAAAGAAAATAAAAAGGAATCTAAAATAAGAATGTTAATAAAGTTCTATATTACAGTGATTAATTATTCAAGGATATTCACACTGTGAGGACTATCCCCTCAATTCCCTCACAGGGCCATTATTAAATAAGCATTTTACCTGGTATCACCTAAAGCAGTTGCTTCACTTACATATACAACATCCCTAACACCATGGCTTCTAGGACTATTCATCTATAAAAAAGAAAATGAAGCAAATATGAAAACATTTTACATGCACATAGCAAGGATTGGGAGAGGCAGGGAAGGTAGTATAGTACAAAACAATGAGAAAAAGAAAGAGGAGGTGAGAAAGATGGCATTTGCCAGACTTCACTGGTACTCTTTTAATTGTTCATAGAAAATTCTTCAGCCATTCAAGTTGTCTTATTTCTTTCCCTTATTAATCTTAGGCACATAATATGTCTCTTATAGTCATACTTATACCACTATCTACAATCATATTTGCAATTCACGCAATGCCCACAGGGTAACAGCAAGCATAAGAGAACCAGGCATAGGGTATAGAGGTGATTCAAGAGTATGACAGGATCGAGGCAAGCATGGATTAGATATTAATGGCACAGAGTATTTGCATGGGCAAGTACCTGGTAGGATGGTTAGCAGCCAGGACATGACCAAAAGTACAAGAATGAAGGGGGTATTATGGGAAGTCAAGGAAGTTAAGGAAGCCAGTTTAATTTATCTGTCCAGATTCTTCATAATCTCTGAAGTTTGTGAGCCTTGGTTATAGCTACTGGAGTCCTGAGCTTTTGGAATTTGTTGGGGATGAAGAATGCACACTAACGGTATAATTGCCATGTAACTACTGACTCTCTCCTATCCCTTCATCAGCCTTAGCCCCTTTTATCCCTCTTATCTCGTCTCTCTGCTTCAAATCTATCAAGTCTCTGGGATCCAATACCAAGTCTGCCTATTCCCTGAGGCTAATTCTGGGTGACCACATGAATCTCTCTAGCTCGTACCCAGTTGTTTTTTTTGTTTTTTGTTTTTTTTTTTTTTGCAAAGAATACAATGTTACCACATGGAAGATGTATTCTCTTGCCTGTAGGTCCAACAGTTCTGTTTTGTGTGTCTCTAACCCTCCTGCTCCCATAATACTTAGATATGCTACTAAAATGTACAGTGATCTGAGGAGATAGGTTGCAGAATAAAAAGTAAAGAGCTGATAAAATAAAGGTACATGAATGCACAAAAAGCCTCACACCTGGAACTGAAAGGAAAGGGCAAGAGAAACCCAAAAATAGAAAAAAAATGGATCCCAAAGCTTTGTCTTTTATTATGTGTATTTATATATGCACATATACATTCATCTCAGTTGTACATGATGAGTGAAATCAGTCATAAAAATATTATCTGACAAATCTCATGAGTGATTACCTACTTCAAATTAATCACTTGCAAATGAGAAAAGAGGGGCAACTGGGTGGCTCAGTTTGCTAAGTGTCTACTTCAGCTCAGGTCATAATCCCAAGGTCCTGGAATCAAGCCCCGCATCGCATCTGGCTCCCTACTCAGCAGGGAGTCTGCTTCTCCCTCTGCCTTCCCCTGCTGGTTCTCTCTCTCTCCCTCTTTCTCTCTCAAATAAATAAAAATAAAATATATTTTTTAATGAGGAAACAGTAGTCTAGTGAGGAACAAACAACTAGTTATAGACAGAGAATCTGGGTTTTCCAGTCCACATATGGCTTCAAATTCCACATGTAAGAAAAATCATAAAGTGGGAGGAGACATGCCAAACCTAGATCTACTCAGCCCAAAATCATAGCCACTAGTTACATATGGTTATTAAATGAAACTAAAATCTATTTCCTTGGTTGTACTAGTCACCTCATCTGTGCTCAATAGCCTCATCTAGCTAGTGGTTATGGATAGAATAGTGAAATATAGAACATTTCCAATCACTACTGATCTCTTAAAGGTAAATCAAAATCCCATTTCCTCCATTAAAATTCTCCTAGTAACTCCACTTTATATGTATCTCTTCTCTTATTCCTAGAAGGCACGAAACCTAAATTTTAATTGAAAAATAATTATCCATATAAAAATAAACCACAATATGTAGTACCATAGGAGACATACCAGATGTCTACTCTTGGCCAGGAAGGATACACAGGATTCTAGGAAATTCAGAGACAACTTCATGAAGGAGAAAGTTCTTATGAGTTTTGAGAAAACAACTGTAGGAGTTCAGTAAGTTGAGAGGGGAGAGGAAAGCTTTCTAAAAAGAGATAATAACTGATTGCTTATTTAGAGCAATCAGTTTTTACTAATCACAATTCCTCAATGGTTTCAATTTTATAGATTTTCCCTCCTTAAATATATGTAAGTTTGAGAAGGAAGAGGACCACTTCATCTGGCTCCTGTGTTTCCTAAAATACGTTAATACTTCTCTGAAATAAAGCCACTTTCTCTGGTCCATAGTTTTTCACAGTTCCTGTTTTTCTAGTCTACCATCTTTTTCTATGGAGTCAGCATGCACAAGGGAAGTCTCCAAACTCAAAACTAAGCATTAACACATTTCCCAATCACTCCCAAGAGAATACCAGGCATTCTCTTGCTATATTGTATTCTTGCTATAAACTTCCAGTTGAGGAGTATGGAAGCCTCATCTCAAGACTTACAATGGTCCATGTTTAACTTCATGAAGTTTTAGAAAACAAGAAGAACCATATAAAAGGAAAAAAAAGGGTTGGGGGAGCAATAGTTCCAACAGCAGCTAGTATAGCGGGAATTTATACAGTTTCTATTTTCCAGGCTTCATGACATATTTAGTAATAATCTTCCATGCCCTTATTAAAGTCAAAAAAGAAAATACAGATTTTTTTCACCATAGTCCAGAAGTTTCTAAAGTATTTAATGGCAGAATCTTAGAGCTAGAAAATCATACATTATTTTTATGGCGCATATTTACTAAATACTCTCATATGTTTGATCCTTGTGATTACCTGTAGGGTAGATATACCTGATAGAATTATTTTCATATATATAGATGCAAAATCTCAAAATCAGAGAAGTTAGTAACTTACCTAAAAACATAACTTAGTTTGAAATAAAAAACCAGACTTTCTGATTCCAAATCCAGTGCTGTTTTGACATATGCAAATATGGTATCTGTTCATGATCTAAAACAATTATTCCTGTTATGAACTTTGAGCAAGAATGCAAAAAAATGTGCACCTTAAGCTGACACAATGTTATATGTCAATTATTATTTTAATAAATCTGGAAAAAAAAGAATTCCATTTTACTCCAAAGAATATTCCATCCCACCCACATAAACAGTTAATATATACATAAATTAACTTACCCAAGATTTTATAGCTACTAGTGGCACACCCAAGACTTAACCCTACATATTATTGCTACAAGTTACAGGGAAGGAAGAAAGCTAGCTGACTGCTGATTAGAATGGGAAAAAAACAAAATCCACCAACATTTTGGTGCTAGTAAAAGACTCACCAGGGGTGCCTGAATGGCTCAGTCACTTAGGTGTCTGACTTTGGCTCAGGCCATGATGTCATGATTCTGGGATCCAGCGCTCTAGTAAGGATTCCTGCTCAGGAGGGAGTCTGTTTGTCCCTCTCCCTCTGGTCTCCCTCCTCCTCCCCACCCACTCCTGCAAGTGTGTGCTCTCACAAATAAATAAAATCTTAAAAAAAAATCACCAAGTCAGGGGACCATTTATTCATAAAAAGTCATAGTAATTGAGACAAGTAATTTCCCACCTAGAGAGAAAAATTTAGGAGCCATCCAAAATTTAAAGTCATGAGAAACAAAGATTTACTTAAGGGATAACATATAAAGAGTTAATGGAGGAAACATACATGGCCAAAAAAGAACAAATGCATAGTATTTGTCATCATCATTATATTACTATTACTACTATTTTTACATATTATCTGCCTTTTAAAAGCCCTGCTTCAAAGTACAAAAAGGAGGGAAAAAGGAATGTCAAAGAATTAAGTAATGGCCTGCTTTCACATGATAAAAAGTGATCAAAATTAGAAGACTAAGTAAAAGGCATAGATTTAGGGCTGAATATCATTGGTGCCATTAAAGAGAGAGAAAGTCAAACAGCAGAGAGAAAAATCAAGATTTTAGGGAGGTAACAGATGGTGTTAAAGTAGAGAAAGCAAAATAAGGAAATGACAATTTCAATAATATAGGGGGAAAGGTTTGGGGTGGGAGTAGGAAAATAAGGCAATATGCTATGTGTAGAAAATGTATAGAGTACCAGAAATCAACAAAAATAGTTACAGTTTCCTAGCAACTGTGACAATCTTTTTTTTTTAAAGATTTTATTTATTTGATATATATAGAGAGATCACAAGTAGATAGAGAGGCAAGCAGAGAGAGAGGGGGAAGCAGGCTCCCTGCTGAGCAGAGAGCCCGATGTAGGGCTCGATCCCAGGACCCTGAGATCATGACCTGAGCCAAAGGCAGAGGCTTAACCCACTGAGCCACCCAGGGGCCCCCAACTGTGACAATCTTATTGAAGATGGGTATCATGAACCTAGTCAAAAGCTAGATGGAATCTTTTTGTGACACCATTCAGAAATGTTCAGGGACTTAATATCCAGAATTTAAGAGTAGCACATTTGTTTGGCACAATAGGCAGAATAGAATATCAAAAGAGACAGAAATCCTTTGTACACTTGTTTTGTTTCTTAAATTCCACATGAGTGAAATTACATGGTATTTGTCTTTCTCGGACTTATTTTGCTTACCATTATACTTTTTAGATCCATTCTGTGTTGTTGCAAATGGCAAGGTTTATTCTTTTTGTGGCTAAATAATATTCCACATCTTCTTAATCCATTCATGTATCGATAAACACTTGGGCTGCTTCCATAATTTGGCTATTGTACATAATGCTGCAATAACCGTAGGGGTGCATGTATCATTTTGACCTTAAACAGAGAACAAACTGATGGTTATGAAAGCAGAGATGATTGGGGGAATGGGTAAAATGGGTGAAGGGGATTAAGAGTACACTTATCACAATGAGCACTGAGCAATGTATAGAATTGTCAAATCACTGTACTGTGCACCTAAAACTAACGTAAGACTGTTAACTATATGGAATTAAAATTAAAAACTTTATGTAAAAAATAAAATATATTCCCTTAAAAGAGAGACAGACCTTGGAAGTTATACGTCACACTAAAATTGTTGGACCAAATTACATACCGGACAATGCAGCAAGTGAAGTCAAAGATGAGCTGGCGTATGGAGATAACAATACAGATCAGAGATCTTAAAAGCAGGGACAGTAATTGTAATCTTGTGGTAACTCTTTTACTCTATCTCTCTCCCCTATCTTGATTCTCAAAACTGGACTCCCACTAAAAATCAACTTCACTACAACATTAGGACTATAGTTAATGCTGCTTATATGATATATAAAAAGTTGTTGAGAGTTAATCCTAAGAGTTCTCATAACAAGACTTTTTTTCTCTTTTCTTTTTATTTATTCTATAAGATTATGGGTGTTAATTAAACCTATTGTGGTAATCATTTCATAATATATGTAAATCAATCCATCATACTGTATACCTTCAACTTATAGCAATGTATGTCAATTATTTCTAAAAAAAAAAAACTAGAAAAAAATTACTTTCTTTCAAATGCCTTTCTCCATATAGTTGTCCCACACTTCTTTCCTATATAATTTCTGTCCCTGCTCATTCCTGCTCATAGGAATCTGTGAAGGACATTTTTCTTCTGATAGAAGATGATCCACCAAGCCCTCAGTCCCTCTTCACTAGACCACCTACCTAATCTATCAAAAGATCTCAGGTGTGGTGCAAAAACAACGAGTACTGTTATGCTGAAAATAAATAAATTAATTTTAAAAAAAACATAAAAAAAAAAAAGATCTCAGATGGCAGCGTAATCAGGGAGTCAGAGAAGTTCCACCAACTGAATTTGCTCCTGGGTATAAGCATTGTCCATATCCTTCCACCCATCCTCCCCAGGGCAAGGAGCTAAATAAAACTCTATTGTTTTGAGAAAGGCATCTAATTAAGCTATAGCAGAAGGCTGTAACCAAGTGATGAATAGAGTTCCAGGATTTTCAAACTGAGATCATCAGGCCAAGGGAACTGCCTCATAGGATTACAAGGGATAGAGGAAAGAGGTGTAGAATTTTTTTTTTAAAGTAAAGCTCCACTGTTCTATTTCTTACATACTTTCTACACTTATTTTATGATATGACCCAGGAAAATATCTAATAAAAGATGCATTTTCTAATTTTTAAATGGAAAAATTCTAAAACTTTTATGAAAAAAAGTTGTAGAACTTGGAAATCTTAACACATTTTGTCATCTCAGTCTCTGTGTGTTCAAAGGTCCAAACAACAATTAAGAGCAGCAAGCATGAGAAAATATGAAAGACTTAGAATAATGGAGGAAGATATGAACACGTGGAGTAGAAACAGATTAGGACAAGAGACATAGAGATGGAGATGGAGAGATGTGTGCACAAACCCTTTACTTTCTGGAGAAACAATAGAGAATCAACTATAAAAGAATTGTCAGAGTTCAGCAAATTTGAATACTACAAGATAACTCATGCAAAAACTGTGAATACAAGGATACATAATTAAGTACATTAAGATTATTACATTCAAAATAAGACCCGAAATATAATTTTCTTGGATTTTACATATATTAAATATGAAAAACATTAAAATAAAATACATTTTAAATAAGAATATAGGGGCTCCTGGGTAGCTCAGTGGGTTAAGCCTCTGCCTTCAGCTCGGGTCATGATCTCAGGGTCCTGGGATCGAGCCCCGTATCGGGCTCTCTGCTTGGCAGGGAGCCTGCTTCCTCCCCTCTCTGGCTGCTGCTCTGCCTACTTGTAATCTCTCTCTCTCTCTATCTCTCTCTCTCAATCTGTAAAAAAGAAAAAAAAATTTTAAATAAGAATATAAATTAACCATTACAGACATATACTGTCTTCTACTCTAGTAAAGCAAATGTAGTAGAACCAGTAGAAGACAAAAAGAATGAATTGACAATTCATAAAGAAGAAAAATTAAAAGGCCAGCAAACATACAGAAGTATAAAATTTGAGGCAAAAAGTTTGGTGTTTATCCTTTCAACATTACATGATGGCAAAGCGCACTCACGGATTATCCGGGAGAATATACTTAATTCACCTACTAAGTATTGATTAAAGGATACAGACTTAGTGAAGCTCCCATTTTCCTCATAAATTTTTGAGCAATAGAGATGTATATAATTTCTGTCCAAAAGAATAGATAATGCCAGATATGGCCTGTTGAACATTAACCAGTGTTATAATTCACCAATCATGCTAGAATCTCTTTGTAAAAATGCCTATAAATATCCTAATTTTTTCCAGATTTACTGAGATATTGGTATATGATACTCTCTAAGTTTAAAGTGTACAGCATGTAAAAAATAAAAATTTTAAAAATGTGTACAGCATGATTTGATACACACATACATTATAAAATTATGACAATAAACATCATAAACACCTCGATAATTACTATTATATATATGGGGGTAACATTTAAAATTTACACTCAACAATTTTCTGTATATAATACAGAATTGTTAGCTACTATTTCTATGCTATACATTAAACCCCCCAGAACTTATCCATCTTATAGCTGGAAGTTTGTACCCTTTGGACAATATCTTCCCATTTTGCTAACCTTTGCTCCTTGGCAACCACTGTTCTACAGTTTCTATGAGTTTGGCTTTTCAAAATTCCACATATAAGAAAGAATGTACAGTATTTGTCTTTCTCTGCCTGACTTATTCCACTTAGCATAATGCCCTCAAGGTGCACCCACACTACTGAAAAAGGCAGGATTTCCTTCTTTTCATGGCTGAATAATATTCCACTCTGTGTGTGCATGTCTGTGTATCACAGCTTCTTTATCCATACATCCATCAGTGGACACTAAGGTTGTTTCCATGTGTTGGCTATTGTAAACAACCCTGCAATGAACATAGGAGTACAACTATCTCCTTAACACAGTGATTTCATTTCCTTCAAGAATATGCCCAGAAGTGAGATTGTTGGATCATATGGTAGTTCTATTTTTAATTCTTTGAGGAAACTCCAGACGGTTTTCTACAGTGGCTGCACAAATTTATCTTTCTACCAACATTGCACAAAGTTTCCATTTTTCCACATCCTTGCCAACACTTGCTATCCCTTGTTTTTTATAATTGCCATTCTAACAGGTACAAGGTACTACCTGATTTCATTTCCCTGAAAATTAGCAAGCAACTTTGCATGTACCTGTTATTGGCCATTTGTATGTCTTTATGAATTGTCTATTCATTCCTTTACCCATTTCGATTTGATTATTTGTTCAGCTACTGAGTTATAGGAGTTCTTTATATATTTTGGATACTAACCCTTTATAATATAGATTGTTTGAAAATATTTTCTCCCATTCTGTAAGTAGTTTCTTCTGCTGTGCAGAAGTTTAAAGAGTTTTGAGATTGATGTAATCCTATTTCTTCTTTTTTCTAAGATTTTATTTATTTATTTGAGAGAGAATGTTTGTGCATGCACACACAAGCAGGGTGAGAGACAGCAGGAGAGGGACAAGCAGACTCCAGGCAGAGTACAGAGCCAGACACGGGGCTTGACCTCATGACCCTGAGATCATGATCTGAGCTGAAATCAAGAGCAAGACACTTAACCAACTGAGCCACCCAGGTGCCCCACCCACTTCTTTGAGTGTGAATGTATATACAGGGATTTTTTATGGGCTCTTGATTCTATTTCACTGAAATATGTGTCTGTTTTTATGCCAGTACCACACTATTTTGATTACTATAGCTTTCTGTAATAAAGTTTGAAATTAGGAAGCATGGTATCTCCAGGTTTGTTCTTTCTTAGGAATGTTTTAGCTATCTAGGGTCTTTTGTCAGACAAATTTTAGGATTCTTTTTTGTATTTTGGTAAAAAAAATGCCATTGTAATTTTGATATGTATTGCATTGGATCTGTAGAAGTATAAAATTAATAATTATAGAATTTTTAAAGTGTTTCACAGCTATGATAGAGCTATGAAACATTTTAATCACTCTTCCAATCCATGAACACAAGATATTTTTTCCATTTATTTGTTTCTTCTTCAATGTCTTCAATTTCTTTGAATCTTTTACCTTCTTGGCTAAAATTATTTTTAAGTATTTTATTCTTTTGATGTTACTGTAAATTAATTATTTTATTTCTTTTTCAAATAGTTCATTGTTAGTATAAGAAATGCAAGTGATTTTTGTATGTTGTTTTTATATCCTGCAACCTTAGTTCTAGGGGTTTTTTGGAGGTATGTTTGGGATTTTCTGTATTAAAGAAAATCATATCAACTGCAAACATAGACTATTTACTTTCTCCTCTCTGATTGGAGGACTTTCACTTCTTTTTCTTATCTATTTGCTGTGGCTAGGATGTCTAGCGTTATGTCAATAGAAGCAGCAAGAATGGGACTCTTTGTCTTATTTGTTCCTGACCTTACAGGAAAAGGTTTCAAACTTTCCCCATTGAGCACAATGTTTGCTGTCATTTTGTCACACATGGCCTTTATTTTGTTTGGGTACATCCCTTCTACACCCAAAATGGTGAGAGATTTTAATCATGAAATGATGTTGAAGTTTGTTAAATTCTTTTTTTTTTATCTACTGAGATAATCGTATGATTTTTATCTCTACATTAGTGCAGTATATCACATTTATTGATTTGTAGATGGGCATCAAATTATCACACTGTACACCTCAAACTTACATATGTATCAATAATACCTTAATAAAGCTGTAAAATATATAATATATTTTTAATTTTCAAATTCTGTCTTTAATGATGGTTGTTGAAAAGAAATGAGACTTATAGGGACACCGGGGTGGCTCAGTCAGTTAAGCTTCTGCCTTCAGCTCAGGTCATGATTCCAGGGTCTTGGGATCCCAGGGTCTTGGGATCAAGTCCTGGTATCAGGCTCCCTACCTAGCGGGGTGGCTGCTTCTCCCTCTCCTCCTGACCCTACCCCTGCTCATTCTCTCTCTCAAATAAATAAATGTTAAAGAAATAAGAAACTGGGCTTATCAGTGTAATCATTTAATAAGGTAACCATATTTGCCCCAGAGAATTCCAGTTGTCTACTTAGTTATAACACAATATGTATATTATTAGGAGGAAAATTTGTTAACTAAAGCTATAAAACTACTCAATACTTCTGTGATAAGTAAATCCATCACTATTAAGGTTTATAGATCTTTCTTGCTAGTCAGAAAACTTCAGCCCCTAAGTCCACCATTCTCTTTCCAGCCCTAAGAATTGTAAGTCAAGTCAAACTACAAAAATCCCTTTTGTTTTGGATAGCAACTTCCAACACAGGGTAATAAAACCAGATTAGCACTAAATCACAGGTACACCAAAAAATTAGAGCCAGATCCCTTTCTTTAGTGCTTTCAAGTGAGAGCTCTCTGTCTCTGCAGATGATTTCTAATTTGGGATATAACTAGTTTATTTTGCTCTGTTCCTTTTTTTTTTCCTGTAAATTTGCCTGAAGCATTAATGAGATAAGGAAAAGGAAATTCATGAAATTACTGGGTAAGGATCCAAGGTCATATGATGTTGTGAAAGCTGTACTTTTCCGCTCATGAAGTTTTATAAGATTCTCTGCACCTAAAAGCAGTTTTAAAACTGAAAAATGGAAACAGGAGCAATAAATTCTTAGGAGCAAAACCAAATCAAAAGCAATGACCACCATGAAGCATAAACTGACCAGTCATGAAAAAAATCACAGTAATGTTGAAAATGAACAAGCTGTACCACCACCTCACTTTAAGTTAACAAACGTTTGCTGAGCCATGTCTCAATAAAAATGCCAACTAAAATTTATTCATGGTGTTGCTACTACAGTCCTCTTGAGTAAAGTACCCACATTAGTCTCTACATAGAGGTTAATTGGTCTCAATGTCCACCTTGTCTGTATGGTAAAGTAAAAATTAAGAGACAGAAGAAAGTGCTGAATGGAAACATTTTATCAAATCTAATCCAGAAACAGAATAAAAAAAAACTTAAAGACTGGTAGTTCAAAGGAAAGGGGAAAGAAGAATTAACTGTATTAAAGCTGAAACTCAATGATCTGACTCCATCCCCTATTGGGAAAGCAATGTGAATTTTGTTGATTGGTTGGCAGTATCCAGGTAGATGGGTTAAGTAAGCACTGACCCCCGGGGCTAGCTACTGGGGGTGTACTGCAAGTGAGGTGTCAAACTCTAGGTCACACAGGTGTGAAAGGATAATTTTCAAACCACTAAAACCATGACACTCATCCAAAGTCATTCATTAATGAGCAAACTAACAAAATGTTAAAATGAATTCAAATGGGGATCTGACTTACAGAGACTTACATTCTCTGTATTTGTATTCTTTGTATAAACAGCATGTATGGACACTGCCATGGACAGAATCCATTTCCATTATTCTAAACAAAAAATGTGTATCACTGTCCATTTTCTACAAGTTAACTTCTATTTGTATAGGATGGTAAAACAGCCTAATCAAAGACAAAGGCCTACATTCATATTGAAACACATATCCCAGAAGATCACCTAGCCAATGCCCAGTATTCCATAGAAAGGGAAAACACTAATATTTTTGCCATGTCTAAGTCATTCTTAATTCTTCCTAACAGAGAACCAGGAAAACTAGTATTTCCTTGTTTCCCAGGACAAGACCTGATTAATTTGAGTTAAAAAAAAAAAAAGTCTCTCCTCCAGTGCAGTTAAATCATATTCAAAGGAAAGTAAAAATTCTCCTGTGGGTACCCATTGGCCAAATATAACCACCTCATTGCAGAGAAACTAATCTACAAGAATATTTCAAGTGCTGTCCCAAGGTGATTTTGTTTGAGGTTGTTCTTCACAAAATAAAGTCATACTCAGTTGAGTTCTGAAACTGACCCAGTATGAACCAAGTTTCTCTGTTTGACCCTGATATAACAGAGATAAATAGAAATGTTGTCATGTGTTTACAGTGCCTTCACCTCAAATACACTTTCTGCACAAACAGAAATCGATTCTGAAATAAGGGGAAGAGCTTTCTCTATAAAGAATTTGTCAGTGGGGAAGAGCAAGATGGCAGGGAAGTAGGAGACCTAAATTTCGTCTGGTCCCAGGAATTCAGCTAGATAGTTATCAAAACATTATGAACACCTACAGATTCAAAAGGAGATCAAAGAAAAGAATAGCAGCAATTCTATGAACACAAAAGCAACCACTTTCTGGAAGGTAGGTTGTGCAAAGAAGTAAATCTGAGGCAATATATGGGAAGATAGACCACGGCGGGAGGGAGCCTCCTGGCAAATGATAGAGCAGCAGAGTACAAAATCGGAATATTTAGAAGTCTGCTCCACTGAGGGACATCGCTCCAGTGGCTAAGGGAGTAGAGGGGGGACTGTGTGATCTCAGGACCCTCTGGGTCACAGAAAGACTGGGGGTGCCTGAGTGCGGCAGAGCGGGAAAGCCAGCTGCAAAGATAGAGCCAAGGAGGTAGCTCTCAGCTTGGGGTTGCCATAAACCATGAGCCACGGCAAAGTTGGGCCACTACTCTTAGAGCAGGGACCCCACAAGCAGCAGATCCAGGAGACTCCCCTTCCTCCCCCAGGAGGAGTGGCATGGGAGCACACTGCAAGAATCTACTGGGTTTGGAGACTTCAAACTTCTCTGGCCATGTGCCAGAGACAGAAACATGTGGTCACAAGCTGTGTGAGCTTGTGTGCGGCGGGAGACCAGGGAGACATGAGTGACTGATTGCTTTTCTCTTAGGGTGTACTAAGCAGTGCTGCCCCAAGTTCTCGGCTCCTCCAGGGCCAGAGATTGGGAGGCTGCCATTTTCATT
Organism: Meles meles; assembly: GCF_922984935.1. Lineage (NCBI taxonomy): Eukaryota > Metazoa > Chordata > Mammalia > Carnivora > Mustelidae > Meles > Meles meles. The sequence continues at coordinate 56,454,442 of NC_060071.1, forward strand.
CTTGTCCTCCAAAGCTGTACAGAAAGCTTTCAAAGAACAAAAGCTACCGAGAGCAAACCCAAGCAGATCACTTAGCCTGGCTCCTGGCAAGGGCAGTGCAATTCTGTCTCAGGCAAAGACATTTGAGAATCACTGCAACATGCCCATCCTCCAGAAGATCAGTAAGAATATCCAGCCAAGAGTAAGTTTACCAATCAATGAGAAGTACAAAACTCCAGCACAGGGGAACACAGCACATAGAATTCACGGTTTCTTCCCCCATGATTCTTTAATCTTTAAAACTTGATTTTTTGAATTTTCTTTATTTTCTTCAATTTTTTTGAATTTTTCTTCTTTCCTTTTTCAACCAACATCTTATCAATTCATTTTTTAAAACTTTCTTTGTCACTTTTACAGTCATATTCTTATTTTTAATATTTCTTTTTCTAAATTAACATAACATATTATTTGCTTCAGGGGTACAGGTCGGTGAATCATCAGTCTTACACAATTCATAGTACTCACCATAGCACATTCCCTCCCCAATTTTCATAACCCAGCCACCCTATCCCTTCCCTCTCCTACCATACCCCATCGTTGTATTTAACCTTATTTTATATACACACAAATGTGCACACACACGTGTGTGTGTGTGTGTATGTTTCTCGTTCTTTAAAATTTTGGGAGACAGTTTCTTCTAACAGACAAAATTACACTCAAAATCTACTGTGTGACTCTTTTCTATTCACCAGCCTGATCATATTCTTTTTCTTTTTTTTTTCCTTTCCTTTCCCCCTGGTATTGGGTCTCTTTTGATTTGTTTAGTGTATATTTTTCTGGGGTCATTGTTACCCTTTCAGCATTTTGTCCTCTCATTCATCCATTCTCCTCTGAACAAAATGACAAAACAGAAAACTCACCTCAAAAAAAAAGAACAAGAGGCAGTACCAACTCCTAGGGAACTAATCAATACAGACATGAGTAAGATGTCAGAACCAGAGTTCACAATGACAATGATAAACATACTAGCTGGCATGGAAAAAGCATAGAAGATACTAGAGAATCTCTTTGTGGATAAATAACAGAACTAAAATCTAACCAAGTTGAACTCAAAAGAGCTATTAATGAGGTCCAATAAAAAATGGCAGCTCTAGGGCAGCTGGGTGGCTCAGTCGTTAAGCATCTGCCTTCAGCTCAGGTCATGATCCCATGGTTCTGGGATCGAGGCCCATATTGGGTTCCCTGCTCTGCAGGAAGCCTGCTTCTCCCTCTCCAATGCTCCCTGCTGTGCTTCCTCTCTCTGTGTCTCTCTCTGTCAAAAAATAAATAAAACCAGGGGTACCTGGGTGGCTCAGTGGGTTAAAGCCTCTGCCTTTGGCTCAGGTCGTATCTGGCTCTCTGCTTGGCAGGGAACCTGCCTCCCCTTCTCTCTGTGCCTGCCTCTCTGCCTACTTGCGATTTCTGTCTGTCAAATAAATAAATAAAATCTTTTAAAATAAATAAATAAAACCTTTACAAATTGCAGCTCTAACTGCTAGGATAAATGAGGCATAAGAGAGAATTAGTGATATAGAAGACTAAATGATGGAGAAACAAGAAACTGAGAAAGAGAAAGATAAACAACTACTGGACATGAGAGGAGAATTCGAGAGATAAGTTATACCATAAATCAAAACAATATTAGAATAATTGGGATCCCAGAAGAAGAAGAAAAAGAGTGAGAGGCAGAAACTATATTGGAGCAAATTATACTAGGAAACATCCATCATTTGGGGAAGACAATGGCATCAAAATCCAGGAGGCACAGAAAACCCCCCTCAGAATCAATAAAAATAGATCAAGGGGCACATGGGTGGCTCAGTGGGTTAAGCCTCTGCCTTTGGCTCAGGTCACGATATCAGGGTCCTGGGATCGAGCCCCACATTGGGCTCTCTGCTCAGTGGGGTGTCTGCATCCCCACCCCTCTCTCTCTCTGCCTTCCTCTCTGCCTACTAGTGATCTCTCTCTCTCTCTCTCTCAAATAAATAAAATCTTTAAAAAATAAATAAATAAATAAAAATAAAAATAGGTCAACAACCTATCAGCTAATAGTAAAACCTACAAGCCTCAGACACAAAGAGAAAATACTGAAAACAGCTTGGGACAAGTGGTCTGTAACCTGCAACAGCAGAAATACTAGATTGGCAGCAGACTATCCACAGAGACGTGACACTCCAAAAAGGACTGGCATGATATAGTCAGAGCACTTAACAAGAAAAATATGCAGCCAAGAATACTATACACAGGTAGACGGTCACTGAAAATAGAAGGAGAGATAAAAAAGCTTCCAGGACAAAAAATAAAACAAAACAAAACAAAAAAAAACTAAAGAATTTGCAAACACCAAACCAGCCCTAAAGGAAATACTGAAAGGAGTCCTCTAAGCAAATTGAGAGCCCAAAAGTAACATAGACCAGTAAGGAACAAGGACAATAAACAGGGACAGTCATGTTACAGGCAATACAATGGTACTAAATTCATATCTTTCAATAGTTACCCTGAATGTAAATGGGCTAAATGGCCCCAATCAAAAGACACAGGGTATCAGACTGGATGAGACAAACCATAAATGACTCTTAATCTCACAAAACAAACTGGGGGTTCCTGGGGGAAGGTGGGATTGGGAGAGGGGGAGCGGGCTATGGACATTGGGGAGGGGAGGCGAACCATAAGAGACTATGGACTCTGAAAAACAACCTGAGGGTTTTGAAGGGTCAGGGGTGGGAGGTTGGGGGAACAGGTGGTGGGTGATGGGGAGGGCACGTTTTGCATGGAGCACTGGGTGTTGTGCAAAAAGAATGAATACTGTTACGCTGAAAAAATAAATAAAAAGGGAAAAAAAAAAAAAAAAAAAAAAAAAAAAAAGAAACTCATTTTAGACCCAAATACACCTCCAGATTTAAAGTGAGCATTTAGAAAACAATTTACCATGTTAATGGACATCCAAATAATAATAATAATAAAAAAGCTGGGGTGGTAATCTTTATAACAGACCAACTATTTTAAAACAAAGATTATAATAAGAGTTGAAGAAGGACACTATGTCATAATTAAAGGGTCTATTCAACAAGAAGATCCAACAATTTTAAATATCTATGCCCCTAACATGGGAACAGCCACTTTTATAAGCCAATTAATAACAAAATCAAAGAAACACTTCAACAATAATAGAATAATAGTAGGGGCCTTTAACACCCCACTCACTGAAATGGACAAATCATCTAAGCAAAACATCAACAAGGAAATAAGTGCTTTGAATGACACACTGAACCAGATGGACTTCACAGATATATTCAGAACATTCCATCCAAAGCAAAAGAATTCACATTCTTCTCTAGTGCACATGGAACATTCTACAGAATAGTTCACATCCTGGGTCAAAAATCCGGTCTCAATCAGTGTCAAAGATTGGGATCATTCCCTGCATATTTTCAGACCACACTGCTTTGAAACTGGATTCAGCACAAGAGGAAATTGGAAAGAACTCAAATAAATGGAGCTTAGAGTGCTTTGTACTAAAGAAGGAATGGGTCAACCAGGAAATTAAAGAAGAATTTTAAAACTTCATGGAAACAAATGAAAATGAAAACACAATTGTTCAAAATCTTTGGGATGCAGCAAAGGCAGTCCTAAGTCAGAAATATATAACACTACAAGAATTTCTCAAGAAACAAGAAAGGTCTCAAATACACAACCTAACCCTACACCTAAAGGAGCTTTATAAAGAACAACAAAGAAAGTTTAAACCCAAAAGGAGAAGAGAAATAATAAAGATCAGAGCAGAAATCAATGTAATAGAAATCAAAAGAAAAGTAAAAAAGATCAACAACACAAGGAGCTGCTTATTTGAAAGAATTAATAAGACTGATAAACCTCTGGCCAGATTTACCAAAACGAAAAGAGAAAGGACCCAAATTAATAAACTCATGGATGAAAGAGGAGAGATCACAACAAACACCGAAGAAATACAAACAACTGTAAGAACATATTATGAGCAACTATACACCAGCAAATTTGACAATCTGGAAGAAATGGATGCATTCCTACAGACATAGAAACTACCAAAACTGAACCCGGAAGAACTAGAAAACATGAACAGACCCATAACCAATAAGGAAATTGAAGCAGTCATCAAAAATCTCCCAACAAACAAGAGCCCAGGGCCAGATGGCTTCCCAGAGGAATTCTATCAAACATTTGAAGAAGAATTAACACCTCTTCTCCAGAAGTCATTCCAAAAAATAGAAATGGAAGGAAAACTTCTAAACTCATTTTATGAGGCCACCATTACCCTGATCCCAAAACCTGACAAAGACCCCCATCAAAAAGGAGAATTACTGAGCAATATCTCTGATGAACATGGATGCAAAAATTCTCACCAAAATACAAGCCAATAGGACCCAATAGTACATTAAAAGTTCTATGCACCTGACCAAGTGGAATTTATTCCTGGGCTGAAAGCTTGGTTTAACATCCACAAATCAATCCATGTGATGCAATACATTAGTAAAAGAAAGAACAAGAACCATATGATATTCTCAATAGATGCAGAAAAAGCATTTGACATAGTACAACATCCTTTCTTGATCAAAACTCTTCACAGTGTAGGGCTAGAGGGAACATACCTCAATATCATAAAGGCCAACTATGAAAAACCCACAGCGAATATCATTCTCTATGGGGAAAAGCTGAGAGTTTTTCCCTAAGGTCAGGAACACAGCCAGGATGCCCACTATCTCCACTGCTATTCAATATAGTACTAGAAGTCCTAGCCTCAGCAAGCAGACAACAAAAAGAAATTAAAGGCATGCGAATTGGCAAACAAGTAGTCAAACTCTCACTCTTTGCAGAAGATATGATACTTTATATGGAAAACCCAAAAGACTCCACCCAAAAACTGCTAGAACACATACAGGAATTCAGTAAAGTGTCAGGATATAAAATCAATGCACACAAGTCAGTTTCATTTCTATACACCAACAACAAGACAGAAGAAAGAGAAATTAAGGAGTCAATCCCATTTATAATTGTACCCAAACCGTAAGTTGCCTAGGAAAAAACCTAACCAAAGAGACAAAGAATCTATACTCGGACTAAGATAGAGTATTCATGAAAGACATTGAAGAAGATACAAAGAAATGAAAAACATTCCATGCACATGGACTGGAAGAACAAATATCATGAAAATGTCTACCTACAGCAATCTAGGTAGCAATCCCATTTAATGTGATTCCTATCAAAATACCATCAACTTTTTTCTAAGTAATGGAACAAATAATCCTAAAATTTGTATGGAACCAGAAAAGACCTCGAATACCCAGAGGAATGTAGAAAAAGAAGCTGATGGCATCACAATTCTGGACTTCCAGTTTTCTTACAAAGCTGTATTTATCAAGACAGTATTATACTGGCACAAAAACAGACACATAGTTCAATGGAACAGAATAGAGAGCCCAGAAATGAACCTTCAACTCTATGGTCAACTAATGTTCCACAAAGCAGGAAAGAATATCCAATGGAAAAATGTCTCCTCAACAAATGGTATGGGGAAAATCAGAGAGCCACATGCAGAAGAATGAAAATGGACCATTTCCTTACACCACACACAAAAATCAATTCAAAAAGGGATGAAAGACCTCAATGTGAGACAGGAATCCATCAAAATCTTGAGGAGAACACAGGCAGCAACCTCTCCAACCTTAGCCACAGCAACTTCTTCCTAGAAACATCGCCAAAGGCAAAGGAAGCAAGGGCAAAAATGGAATTATTGGGACTCCATCAAGATATAAAGCTTTTGCACAGCAAAGGAAACACTCAACAAAACCAAAAGACAACCGACACAATGGGAGAAGACATTTGTAAATGACATATCAGATAAAGGGCTGATATAAAAATCTATAAAGAACTTATCAAACTCAAGACTCAAAGAACAAATAATCCAATCAAGAAACGGGCATAAGACATGAACAGACATTTCTCCAAAGAGGACATACAAACAGCCAACAGACACATGAAAAAGTGCTCAACATCGCTTGGCATCAGGGAAATACAAATCAAAACCACAGGGAGATACCACCTCACACCAGTCAGAATGGCTAAAATTAACAAGTCAGGGAATGACAGATGTTGGTGAGGATGCAGAGAAAGGGGAACACTCATACACTATTGGTGGTAATGCAAGCTGGTGTAGCCACTCTGGAAAACCTTATGGAGGTTCCTCAAAAAGTTGAAAATAGAGCTACGCTAGGACCCAGCAATTGCACTGCTGGGTATTTACCCTAAAGATACAAAGGTAGTGATCCAAAGAGGCACGTGCACCCCAAAGTTTATAGTAGCAACCACAATAGACAAACTATGGGAAGAGCCTAGATGTCCATCAACAGAAGAATGGATAAAGAAGATGATATATACATATATATATATGCATATATATATTATGCATATATGTGCACAAACACACATACTCTCTCTCTCTCTCTCTCACACACACACACACACACACACACACACACACACACACACACACTGGAATATTATACAGCTATCAAAAATGAAATCTTGCCATTTGCAATGACATGGATGGAACTACAGGGTATTATGCTAAATGAAATAAGTCAATCAGAGAAAAGCAATTATCATATGATCTCACTGATATTAGGAATTTGAGAAACAAGACAGAGGATCATAGGGGCAGGTAGGGGAAAAAATAGATGAAACCAGAGAGGGAGATAAACCATAAAAGACTCAATCTCAGGAAAAAAACTGAGGGTTCTTGATGTGGAGGGGAGTGGAAGGAATGGGGTGGCTGGGTTATGGACACTAGGGATGGTATGTGCTATGGTGAGTGCTGTGAATCATGTAAGACTGATGAATCACAGACCTGTAACCCTAAAACAAATAATATATTATATGTTAATAAAATTTTTTTAATACAGAGAATACTACTAACAAAAAAACAAAGAATCTGTCAAGTCACAAATTTTTGAGGTGGAATTATTTTGTTTCAGTCATGTATATAATTATTCATAAAACAATTAATTTACACAAAACTGCCAGGTTATTGAGAAAAAAACAAGCAAAGTAGAGGTCATAAAGAAACTGCCTATACAAGAGAGTACAAGAACCTTATCAGAAAAACTGCAACACAATTATAAAATTATAGAAATATGGGGGAAGTATCTTTATATTTTCCTCTCTCGCACTTTCCCTTACTAGAAGAAATAATTGATCTCCCTGCATTTGGAGCTTGGTGCAGCTATGGGAATAATATTATAATCACAGTCTTCTACCCTGTTCCTTTTCCAATTGCCTAGCAATTTATAACTCAGGAATATCTTACTTGAGGATAACTGTTTCCCATTTGTAACTAGTGACCTATAGAAAATTAAAAATGACTCAGGGTGTTGCCCGTATGCATGGCTCATACAGGTAAAACACAGAAATAAGCTAAAAAAACAGATACTAAAGACAAGTCTGTATTTCAATGTATTGAAAATACAGAAAATAATAATTAACGTAAGGGAGGACAAAGAGAGTAAAACTAATACGTAAGCCATCATTTGGCCTCTAACCAGAAAAGACTGACTTACAACATAAATTGATAAAATCTTTCTGATTTTAGCTTTAAAAATCAACAAAAATCCTCTTCTGGCAAAGAGAGTTGGTTAAACGCCAAGGCTACTGATGGGAAGTGGCAAGGATCAAGCTTTAAAATGCTATTTTGATTATATTTTTCCTTTTTTTAGATGAGAACTGCACCTTAACTTCTCTTTGAAAGATAACTGTATGAATACAATGTAGCTAGACAGAAGGTTTACATGAATTTGTGAAAAGTTTTGTTTGGTTTCTCAAAAAGGCTGGATGCCTTTTGTCATTCTAGGATACTTGATGGATACTGAGTACCCTAGATTTTATAGGTCTTACAAGTAAGTAATTGAATTGTGTTATCACAAACTGAGATATTCATAAAATCATTAATTTGAGGAGTTCACATTTGCTCTATTAAAAACTAAAAGTTTACTGAGTGGAAACTAATCTCAGTGAAAGATCTCTTTTATCTCAAGGACAGACTTAAGATGATTCTTTAAGGCTAGAGATCAAATAAACATAAGAGACAAAGACTAAAATGCAGACACATGTTTGAGAAAGTGTCTGGCCTCCTTTGAATGTTGATTTGAAGCTACTGCTACTATGGTTTCTGATTTGAGAAAGTCAAAGGAACAGCCACCCATCCTTCAATATTTTCTAAAGTAAAGATGAATTTTAAAATTCACATTACAAGCATTAAAGGTTTCCACATTTGGGGAATTTTATGCTGAGTGTTTTTGTTTGTAAGACCAGAAAAAATATGGAATAATTTTTTATAGTGTCAGTTTAGGAATTTCCTAAATGTTTCAAAGCATTAATCAGTAAATTTAAGGATTTTATGTGGAAATCTCCTTCTCAAATAAAAAAATCTGCTATGATATTACTAAACAATTAAACTGACTTACTACAGCAAAGAAGAACACAATTCCAAAATAGCACTTAACTGAGGAAAGTAAGAACATAGTTTACATGGAATATGTGTTGATCTCATAGTTATTAAAACAGGCTTTCAAAAACTGGGCAAATCTTGGAACTGGCTGATGTCTTAAGGCAAGAGTTGATGGAGGCAAGGCAAGGTTTTAGGCAAAAGGAAGGAAGGAAGGGAAGGAAGCTAGCAAGCAAGCGAGGAATGTGAGTCACAAGATATTCCTTGATTATAATTACACAATTGATGGAGATGGTTGTTCTAGTTCTCAGCATGCATAACTGGTAACTGTGTTTTGTTCTGACCCATCCAGAGGGTCAGAAAAAAGTAGCCTCACTCTTGACTACATCATTGTCAGGATTTCTAGATGGCACTGATGCCATAGAAACAACAGTTTGGAGTCCAATGAGGAACTGATCTTCATGTTCCTTTTGTCAAATGCTGAGTTGTTGGATCATGTGGTATGGTAGTGATTATATAGCAGCCATTAAAACTTTGGAAATCCTTGCAATCATAATATACAGAAATTGACGAACAAAATAATGATTAAACATGGCAGAATGCTTCAGAGACATAATTTAAAATTACCAAACTCAAGCTAAAACGTGTCCCTCAATCTATTTACCTACTTGACTGCCAGATAAACCATCTTCTTCAATTCAGAGATTTATCGTTTCTTCTGGCTCACAACCAAGTGCAACAAAAAGTGTTGGCAATAGCACAGACATAACTTACTTGGCTACCTAATAAAAAGTCTAAAACTATTTGGTTGTCTACTATCACGTAGGCTAAAATGTTTAGTTGCCTATTGAGCCTCAAAAGCCGTCAGAGTCAATTACATTTTAACTAAGGTTAACTACACATTTCTGGCCATGTTTTCCAATTAATGATCACTTATAAAAATCTCCATTTGGATGGAACCAGGGAAAGTGAATCAGTGATACGTCTAGGAAATTCTCCAGCTGTTACGTCGTGGAAGGTTTCCTTGGGAGGTGAAGAAAGATGGTAGTATCTGCTAATAATAAACCCAAGTGTATTACATGAGTTCCTTGTAGTATTGGGCCATATCTGCTTGTAGCAAAATGGTGTCCAAGAGCAGATGATATTCCAAAAAGCACAGATTGGTCTGCTACTAAGCCATAAGGAGAGAGACTATGAACTATGGAAGCTCAAATATTATTGAATGTTTTCTACTAGGCCAGAAGATGGGAGATAGTATAGAAAGTGGAGTTTTGTGTAAGTGAGAATGCCTGTCCGAGCTCTTTAATGAGAGCCTCATGATTCCCCAAATGGGAAACTGAGGAAACCTTTGCCAGTATGGGAGCCATGGATCTTTAACAAAGACTATGAAATTCTGAAAACAAACAGAGAGGAAAAAAAAACCTACTCAAATCCAGTTGTAGGGAGTAATAGTAGGAAGCCAATTTAGAAGTATTCAAATAGGCTGTGAGATTCTGTCCCCTACGTATGTCTAACTTTTAGAGTTTTACCAGGATTATACTATTGGAAAATAAGGCATGTATTAGGGGTACTATAAGTGATCTTTTTCTAAAAATTCCTTAGCAGAATTGGTTTAGAATGATGGCAAACTTTGTCCCTGCTATGACAGACCGGTTCATGTAGAGTCAAAACAAGGTTCTACCTGAAATCATTTACAACTACAAGACAAGTGTCCTGGCAATGCCAGAGATTATGTTCATATAATTTATATCCAAATCATTTCCAATATTCTGTCTTAGCTGTTGGAAACCAATTATGGCATTCTGTGACCTCTTTGAACTCCTCCAAAGTCCTATTTAGGGGAAGTATCACAGGACCTCTGTAAAGGCTTTATACTGACTCCCTGCAGTGGGGCATTCTCACGTAACAATTCCGTTATCCCTATCATCTCCAATCTTCTGGTTTAGTAGAAAATACAAATGTAATTCTCAAATTAAAATTACTCAAACTTGCCTTATAAGATAACTAATTGCAATGTTCCTTAAATTCCCTTAAATTTTATCTGGTGTGGAGACAAGTAAGAAGGGCATTTGTCAATCCTTGATCACAATGGATGAGGCAGGGCTCCAAAAATGTGTTGGTACATACCAGCCTAAAAATAGCACTATTAAATACTATACAGCAGAGACTCATATTTCCAGGTTGCAAACAGTCATTTTAACTAAATGACTACTAAGGGATAAAAATAGAGGTACCTAGGAATTCAAATCTAGGGATTTTTCACAACATTCTTCCACAAATTCTCATTAATGAACATCTCCCCTTGGCTCTATCTCTGCTTGAGAAGCATCTTAACCTAATCAATTGATACCATTTAGATAGATCAAAGAACATAAGGCCACTTTGCCCTTAATTCCAACTGTTGGTAAATCCACATGAAGTCTTTTTCTCACTTCATTCTTTGTCTCCCTTTCACTAATCTGCAATGAAAATGGGCTATCTTTCTTTCTCCAGCAGCCCAATTCCCTTGGAAAAGGGCAGTTGGTTTATATTCCATCCATCCGTAACTCCTAGAAGACTACTTTAAAGAGAGTAGACAACCAGTTATCATTAGGAGGCACACAGACCAAATCTATACTATATCTGCCATGTTTTCCTATATAAATATCGGCACTTTGGGCAACTTTATAAAAATGCTAAGAGGATTTTACCTTTCTTTTGTGTGACTGGCTTTCAGTGCTTGCCTCTAAGTCAACCTATAACACATTCATTACTGGAGACAACTCCAGTCTGTCTAAATCTTATTTTCAACAATGACTACGCACCTTTAAAACTGAAACACCAAAGTATTTCCTCATGGACTCTGCAGAGAATCAGGGCTTGCCAGTGTACCATCCATTTCTAAAGGGCATATCAATTGCATGCGAAAGCATCCCGGTATCCCCCCCACCCCCAGTGATACCAATCTCAGAGATCTCAAACTCACTCAATGAATAAAGGATCTGCAGACTTGTAAGATATAATTTCCTTTCAGGGAGGAAAATAAAATGTATATTGACCTGTAAGTTCACCAAAGACATACTAGGAGAAAGGCAATGCAATTTGTGAGACTAAAATCATGGCTATTAGTATTCTTTTAGAGGTTAAGTATGAAGACACATAAATTACCACCAGTGATTATGATTTACACATAGGCTAGAAAAATGCCTTTGTCAAGGTTCAACATCAAAAATCTGTGAAAAATATCAGACCTTAAGAGATTTTTGTGTGTGTTTGACTATTTTAGTTTCTTTCATTATTGCAATATTTGTTACAAAAATATAAAAATTATAGATAATTATAAGAAGATAATTTAAAAAATCTAAATTTATGCCCTGCAAGAAATCATCACAATTAACATTTGGTTTATACATATACATTCATTTTAAAATAGACTGAATTTGGAAACAGTCAACAAAACAAAAAGGCAACCCACGGAATGGGAAAAGATATTTGCAAATGACAGTACAGACAAAAGGTTGATATCCAGGATTTATAAAGAATTTCTCAAACTCAACACACACAAAACAGAAAATTATATCAAAAAATGGGCAGAAGATATGAACAGACACTTCTCCAATGAAGACATACAAATGGCTATCAGATACATGAAAAAATGCTCATCATCACTAGCCATCAGGGAGATTCAAATTAAAACCACATTGAGGTATCACCTGACACCAGTTAGAATGGCCAAAATTAGCAAGACAGGAAACAACGTGTGTTGGAGAGGATGTGGAGAAAGGGGAACCCTCCTCCACTCTTGGTGGGAATACAAGTTAGTGCAGCCACTTTGGAGAACAGTGTGGAGATTCCTCAAGAAATTAAGAGTAGAGCTTCCCTATGACCCTGCAATTGCACTGCTGGGTATTTACCCCAAAGATACAGATGTAGTGAAAAGAAGAGCCATCTGTACCCCAATGTTTATAGCAGGAATGGCCACGGTCGCCAAACTGTGGAAAGAACGAAGATGCCCTTCAACGGACGAATGGATAAGGAAGATATGGTCCATATACACAATGGAGTATTATGTCTCCATCAGAAAGGATGAATACCCAACTTTTGTAGCAACATGGATGGGACTGGAAGAGATGATGCTGAGTGAAATAAGTCAAGCAGAGAGAGTCAAGTATCATATGGTCTCACTTCTTTGTGGAGCATAACAAAGAACACGGAGGACATGGGGAGATGGAGAGGAGAGGGAGTTGAGTGAAACTGCAAGGGGAGATGAACCATGAGAGACTATGGACTCTGAAAAACAACCAGAGGGTTTTGAAGGGGCAGGGGGTGGGAGGTTGAGGAACCAGGTGTTGGGTAATAGGGAGGGCATGTACTGCATGGAGCACTGGGTGTGGTGCAAAAACAATGAACACTGTTATGCTGAAAAGAAATAAATAAAAAAGAACATGTGATATATATAGATATAGATATAGATATATAATGGAAACAATAAACAAATTTTAAAAATCAATCAATCAATAAATAAATAAATAAATAAGAAATAAAATAGACTGAATTTTAAACCTTGTTTTGTCACCACCTTTTTCACTTATCAATCTACCCTGGGCAATTTTCCATGTCATTAAATATTCAATATAGTGTAAGCTGACACATATATATGCATATATATGTATATATGTATATAGCACATACTTCCACGGTGTTCACAACATAACTTATTTAATTCATTTTTTTTTATCATCAACAAAGATATGACATAAATACAGGGAGGAAAAAAATAGACAAATAGGTCCAAAATGAAGGTAAACTAGGTAGACTAGGCCTTCCTAGGGATCAATGTTAAACCAACGTCATAAAAAGAAGAAAAAGTGTAATGATTAAAAATCCAGACTCAGAACGACACTGTTTGGATTTAAAATCAAATCTATCATTTACTATCATTAGATAAGTCACTTAGCCTCCAACCCATTCTGTAAAACAGGAATGACAATAATATCTCTCTCAAGGATTGCTGTGAGGATTAAATGAGTTAATGCAGGTATAGCTAAGAGCAATGCCTGACACATAGTATATACTTTGTAAATATACACCACTATTATTTTTACCATTGAACTGAAGAAGAAAGTAAACTATTAAATCTTAGATTTCACAGTTAACACAACACAATGAGAGTATATGCCACAATACTTTGAAAAGACTAAGTTAATGACAATGCATCAGAAGATGTGTGTGTATGCGTATGTGTGCACACGCACGCACGAGTGTGTATAAGAGAAAGAAGAAAGAGAGAGAATTAGAAGGTAAGTTTAATGTGAATTAGAAGATAAAATTAATTTTATTTTGAAGCTGACAGACTCCAAGCAAATGGCTATAGTTCAAGAAAGGAACCCAGGCTAATTTTTAAATTGATAAAGCCTTTTCAAATATCATCTCAATTACTCATAACCATGTGAGTTCTGGTGCAGTGTAGGAAGAAACTGAAATTCAGAGAGGTAAAATGACTTAGGTAAGATAACATAGCAAGATAAATTGGTGCCACTGGGACCAAAAACTCTGAACTGCAACTGCAAGTTTTGTGTGATGCTATACTGCCTTCATTTTAAACTTGTTTTAAGACAAAGATTGTGATATTTAGGGGACTAGGCAAATCCATATACTGGGCAAAACAGGAGGCCTGCCTCCTGTTTTTTAAATAAATTTTTACTGGAACTCAGCAATATCTATTCATTTATGTATTCTTTATGGCTAATTCAATACTACCACAGCATAACTGAGTGATTGCAAAAGATATCATACAGCCCACAAATCTGAAACTATTTACAATCTGATCCTTGTTGACACAAAATGAACAAACCTTATAGAATCTCTAAAAGGAAGAAAGAGACTTTTATTCAAGCCCAAGTTAGGACAGCTGCCCAGGAAACACACTCTGCACAGGAAAAAAAAAAAGTGTCTGTAGACTGAACAGTTTTCACAGAGTTTTATACTTTTTACATCTTGTAATAATCTTGCAAATGCTCCAGAGATTGCAGATTACCATATAGGCAGGAATCAAAGTTTTAATATCAATGAATAGGGAGTAGGAACTTTGATCAATATCTTTAAGGACAAAATGGTTTTCCTTTAGGGTACTCATCTACAAAGCAGGTATACAATGTATGCTTAGTGGGCCCTAAGTTAGGCTTTTGGTTTAAAAGAAGTGTCGTCACGCACTGAAATAAAGCCCTCAGACACCAATCTGAGCAGTCGTGCAGGGCTGTCTCTACAAGGGGGAGGAGCAGCACAAAAAGTTGCTCTTTATAGACTGTGGCTTACTTAAAGGTGTTCCCATAACTAACAAGTTTATAACACATAGAAAAATAAGTCAGAGAGAAATTGAAAGTAAATGCTGCATGCCTGAAGAAAGAAAAAAGTAAGATCAATGGTCACTCTGTTGCAGGCATCCCCAGTGCCTGTAGTTCCTACCTGGATGAGCAGACATCTATCCCTTTCTGGAGATTGAGGAGTGACCTGTGTGTGGGCAAGGAGTACATAGAGTACATGAACACCAAAGATAAATGTTTCTCCTAAGCTTTTACTCCCTGGATGAGTGTTGAGTGCACTGAGTTGCAACAAGGATCTGGCTGTTTCAGCCCAGAAACTTCAAAGGAGGCCCAATTTTCTGGATACTCCTTTGCTTTTCAATTAGTCTCATCCAGGGAGGCATATGTTTAATAAATCTTATCTAGGGGCGCCTGAGTGGCTCAGTGGATTAAAGCCTCTCTGCCTTCGGCTCAGGTCATGATCCCAGAGTCCTGGGATCGAGCCCCGCATCGGGCTCTCTGCTTAGCAGGGAGCCTGCTTCCTCCTCTCTCTGCCGGCCTATCTGCCAACTTGTGATCTCTGTCTGTCAAATAAATAAATAAATAAAATCTTTTAAATAAATAAATAAATAAATCTTATCTAGCCAGGCATTATGAATTCCCACAAAAACTTAATGTACAGTCATGCTGACTTAGAAATCTGAAATCTCTGGCCTTTAGAGAGTTCTTTCATCACCCATTATAGAAAGTTTGCCAGCACCTGATCAATTTGACTGAAAATGGAGAACATTCTTTAACATACGGAACGCAGAATGAAAGCAAGAGCTATAAATTGGAATGTGTAAGTAACCGCAGATCTTAAAGAAGATGACTGCTTCTTACCAAAACCAAAAGGCTAAAATAACAAAGCAGAAAAGTGAAAGGGAGAGATGAGATATGAGATACAGATAATAAAGCATGATGTTAACAAATACATCAATTATAGGGCAGGACAGCCCGAAAATAGTAATATGGTTATCCTGAGAAACAAATTTATTTACATCATTACCTATTATTTGTTACATGTATTACTGACATGGTTGTGTAGGAACTGAAAAGTAAGGCCTAGATCTTTGATTTCTAAACCATTAATAAAAAACCATTAATATAAAAGTTCCTCTCCCTTTTTTTTTTTTTTCTGGGAAAGATTGTCCCATTATTCTGTGGGAACAAAAGAGATCACGGAATGAATGAGGAAGGTCCGTGAACACGAGGTTATGACATACAGTAGGAAGATGGTCTCCGCCCCATTCCAGTTCAAGATGGTGATGAACTCGCCTGAACTCGCCTCCTCCCTCAAATGCACTTATCTACATTACCCATGGAACAGCTTCTTCTGGAGAAGAAGAAAGAGAAAAAAACCTGAAAACTGACTCCTATGCCAACAAGAGAAGGCCCAGATCTCAGCGGGTAGGAGAGGCTGGGACACAACGTAACCATAAACCCCAACCCCAGCACCACAACTGGGTGGGAACTCAAAACCCTGAGATCTTCCCTGAAGAGTGAAGGGTATGAATCCCGCATCCATCACCCCCACGTTTAAGATCGGCACCTGCCAACCCCCCAAAACATCTGGCTTTGAAAAACAACAAAGCCGGCATCCACAAGACCCACAAGGTTAGAATGACCTGAAAAACAGCTCTTAAGGGGCTCATGCGCTTGGACTCACCTGCCTCAGGGCCCAGCGTGGAGGCGGCCAAGGGAGGGAAAACCAGACTTCCCGTAGGAGAGGCGCTCTTGTTTCTTTATTGTCCTGGAGCATTGGCCTGAGGGGCAGGCATCTGATGTAACACACATCGGGAGGCTCGCGGGGCCCCTCGCCAGCGACGGAGACGGGCGCGCGCCATCTTGGCGTTTCCCTCCGCCCACCCGAGCGCCATTCTCTGATGGGGAGGTTTTCCTTGTGTCTTGTGTGCTTGTCTTTGTGGCTGCTGCCTGGCGATGCCCTTAATGTGGGGCTCTGGTGACCAGGGGTGCTAGTGTTCCTGGATCCCACGGGAATGTAACCATCAGAGAGACAGCTCTTGGCAGGCTACCTCCCCAACGCACGGAGCAGGGTGAGGTGGCCCAGCGTTTCTGTGGAAAAGTCTCCTTTGCTTGTTCTGAAGCTTCTGCCTGAGGGGCGGGCTTCAGGTTTGGCGCACGTGGAGGGCCTGATGATCAACCAGATCTCTTGCTCTCCCGCTCTCAGGGAGTGTTGCAGGTGCGCATCATCTCTTCGCTCTCCCTCTGCCTCGCTGCAGTTCACTGGTATCTCCCAGACACCTGCTTACACGTTCACCTGGAGCCCCGATTTTTGTGACTGCCACTCAGATCCTCTGACACTGGCGATTCACAACGCTTATGCTTGTGGTCTCATAAAACCGTATGTAGGTGCATTTCTCTTTTGTTTGTTTGTTTGTTTTTATTTTTATTTCATTTTGTTCCAGCTTTATAACATATACTTGACACAAAACATTGTATAAGCTTAAGGTATAGTATGTGATAATTTGACACACTTATATATTATCATTGCAATATAATTATCACAATAGGCTTAGTTAACACTTCCATCATCTCATAAAATAACCATTTTTTATTGTGGTGGTGTATGCTTGCATACTTTAACAGCTACTGAGTGGGCGTCTGGCTTCCAAACAGCCTGAATCTAAGTGCTGTTTGAGATCCTCACTTTTGAGACCCAGAAAGGCTTGGCACACCCTCACTACTGGCAGCTATTGAAATAGAATAGGCTCAGGGTGCCTGGGTGTCTCAATCTGTTAATCAGCAGACCTCTGCTGGGGCCCTGATCCCCAGGTCCAGCGATGGACCTCGGTGGGGGCCCTGCTGCTCCCTCTCCCTCTGTCCTTCTCCCTGCTCATTCTCTCTCGCTCTCAGATGAATAGATAAAATCTTTAAACACAAATATAATGGGCTCAGTTTTCTCATCTGTTAATGAGGATAAGATTTCTTTCACCTTCATGCTGATGTAGTGAACACAGATGTGAACTGTTCAGATGTCCCTTAAAAGAAGGACTTGTTTGGTGGCTCGCTAGTTAAGCACCCACCTCCATCTCAGCTCAGGTCTTGATCTCAGGGCTGTGAGTTCAAACCCTGCCTTGGAGTTCCACAACAGGCATGTAGCCTGCTTAAGAAAAGGGTGGGGGGTGGCACCTGGGTAGCTCAGTTGGGTCACTGAACTCTTGGTTTCAGCTCAGGTCATGATCTCAGAGTCTGAGTTGGGGTCCAGGCTGGGCAGGGAGTCAGATTGAGTATTTCTCCCCCTTTATTCCTCCCCCATCACATGCACACAAGCCAACCTACTCTCGCTCTCTTTCTCTCTCTCTCAAATAAATAAATAATTCTTTTTTAAAAAGAAGAAAGACTTGTTATCCCACCCATCAGCTCCCTAAGGATTGTTTTCAGAGCATGTCCTCATCCAAAGACTGATTGCTGTGGGGATGGAAGGGTGTGTGCATCCATCTTAGCCTTCTGCAGTGTAACCCTAACAGACTAGACAAGGCTTTCTCATGTTTGCATTATAGTTTGACTTCTCACTCTGCCTAATCCACTCTTCCCTTTCTCTACCACAGCTAGTGATCCCTATAAAATACGCTGCATGCCAAGTCTTAAATATATATCTACATCTATATATATATGTGTGTGTGTATATGTATATATGTGTGTGTGTGTGTATATATAGTGGACTGCTTGGATGATCACAAAGGTTTGAGATACAACAGTAAGAATTAGGGTGGGAATGAACAATAAGTTCTCTCTCCTGCATGAGACCCCTCCTCAAGACTGTCAGAGGAATATGTTTTATCTAATGTATAGAAATTTACTTAATGTATAGAAACCAACAGAGAGAGCCAAGAGAAATGAAAAGAGGAATATGTTCCAAACAAAAGAACAAAATAAGACTTCAGACAGATGGTCCTTTCTTATAGAGGATTGGCTTTTAGGAAGAGAAAATTAATCGATAGTCACTTGGAAATTTCTGTTTCAATAAAGCCGTTTAGTGATTTTTTCCCTAAAATCCATAAGTTGACTGAACACTCTCTTCTTTGCCATCTTCATCTCTCTGTTCCTGAATGTGTAGATGTATATATGACTGGATTTAGCAAAGGAGTTAAAACTGCATCAAATCTGGCTATAAACTTATCCAGGTGTGTTGAAGGAGAGGACCACATATGGAAAAAAATGAGTGGACCGGAGACTAAAATCACCACAATAATATGAGCTGACAAGAGTAAAAGGAGCTTTGGGGCACCTGGGTGGCTCAGTGGGTTAAAGCCTCTGCCTTCGGTTCAGGTCATGATCCCAGGGTCCTGGGATCTAGCCCCACATCGGGCGCTCTGCTCGGTGGGGAGCCTGCTTCCTCCTCTCTCTCTCTCTGCCTGCCTCTCTGCCTGCCTCTCTGCCTACTTGTGATCTCTATCTGTCAAATAAAAAAAAAAAGAGTAAAAGGAGCTTTGAATCAACTTCCTGAAGAGTGTTCCTGAAGAATGGCTAGGACAAAGATACAAGAGAGGATAAGCAAGAAGAAAGCAGCCAAGGAAATGAACCCATTATAGAAGGAACAATGAGTACCGGTTTATAAGTATCTGCACAGCCAACGTAGATTAGCCAAGGTATGTTACGGTAAAAGCTAACTAATACATTGGGCTACAGAGGGGCAAGCTTACCACAAAAGCTGGTTGGGCCAATATGTGAATGAGACCTTGGTCCAGACAACCACGAAAATCAAAATGCACATTCATGGCTCATGATGGTCAGGTAATGGTGAGGTTTTCATATGGCCATATACCTGTCAAAGGCCATAGCTATGAGAAGTACATCTCATTGCCTCTAACTGCGTGGCAAAAGAAGATCTGAGCTAGATATCCCACAAAGCAGAGGACTTCCTGCTTCCTGAAAAGATCACAAGGCATCTCGGCTGCTGCCGTGAAGAAAAATATCAGGTTGATGGAGAGATTGGCTAACAGAAGATACATGGTGGGGTATAAGGGTCAGAAGTCACAATGACTTCTACTACTAGAAAGTTTACCCTTATCTTACTAGAAGGTTTCCCACCATCCTAGACATATATAAGAGACAAGAAAATCAAAAAAGAAGAAGCTGGATCTCCCAGGAATTGGAGAGTCCCAGGATCATAAACTCAGACACCCCAGGGTGATTGGCTCCATCCATTGGCTCATTTGGTAGGTTCATGCTCCTGATACCTAAAGAAAGTGACAGAATTCAAATTAATACTATTACATTAATATCCTCCATGGAAAAAGTATATGAAATTTGGAAGTCAGATATTACCTGAGCATTTCACAAAATCAAATATCCTTTTGGCCACTATTACTGTAGTTACATATGATAGTAAATGAGTTGCCAAGTAGCCTTTATTTAGATGACAAGTCTTTCACATCCCACGTAAATTATTTTTTCTGGTCACTTTTTGGGAATAGCAGCTAACTGAAATTTAGGTATCTAAGCAAATGGGAGTTTTGATAGTATAAAAAGCCAAATAAATTTGGAACATCTGGTACTGTCCAAATATAATGAGCTTCAAAGAGGTATATCAGAAAGAAGAATTGCACAAGGAATTGCTGAATAGACAGGAGAATTTACTTGAACCTCTTTCTCATTAAGAAAAAAAAAGACATTGGGGAGAATAACAAGGTGGACCATTGTTCATGTTGATGGTCAAATTAGCTAAGACTTAATGGGTGAGGCAGAGCCAGCATGGGGAATGCAGTGGCATAAAAAATGCTTCTGGCAGAAGGAAATCAGACAAATCCTGGAGGCAGGAGAGAGTCGTGCCTTATTTACCCTTCAAAACCTGCTCAAATATTTCCTTTTCCAGTCCTCCCAGGGCTGACCTCCAGCACATACTGATGAGTACATATATTTTTGGCATTTTCAGGTGCTTATCCAAGCAACCCAGGAAAAAAAGTACATAAATATAAAATCAGTGATTTATTTAAATCTGTTTCAAGTTAATTTCTGTGAATGCTATAGGATGGAGACCCAGTTTCATTCTTTTTCATGTGAATATCCAAGTATCCAGCACTATTTATTGAAAAGAATGTCTTCTCCAGTGAGTAAAACGTTAATAGTAGAACCTAAGTGTGGGTAGGCAGGTATTCACCATAAAATTCCTTCATCTTTGTAGTATGTTTGAAATACTTTCTAAATAAAATATTCCAGAGGAAAGGGAGGAACATATCTAATAAAATGATGATGTTCTACCAAAAAATGGCATGCAAAGCGCAATCTCCAAAATCTCGTAAAGCCATTTGGGGAAAAAACAAAAAAAAAACTAAAGTGTACTAGATTGTAAGTCTCTTGAAATCCAGGGTCTAAACATGGAGTTTATTCATTCAACCTATTTTTTGACCATTACCATGTGCTAGTTCCTAGGCAAGGAGTTCGGAGCCCAGTGAAGAGACACACACATGCAAAACAGCAATTTAATCCAATCTGGATAATATCTATATTGTAATGCACGTTCAATGCAGTGGGTAGTAACATAGAAGGAAGAAGACCTAAATCTACCTGGGGGGATCTGGGCAGACTACCCAGGGAAGGTAACATTTGAGTAGAGACTTAAAGAGTGTGAGAGAGGAATGAATGGGAAGTGAGGAGTTAGGGTACATGGGAAGACATTCCAGGAATAATTGCAGGAGGAATGCAGCATGTGACATAGCATATTTGGTATGTTTCAGAAACTATAGTCATTTAGTACTAATGAAACATTAAGTACAGGGTACAGAGTTGTAGGCGAAGACACAGGGACCTTTTTAAAAATATTGTGCCCACCCCAGACCAATTAAATCAGAATCTTTGAGAGATGGGTCAAGAGTCCAAGTATTTTTTGAAAGCACATCAGGTCATTCTAATGCACAGCTACTACGGAAAACCACTGCTCTATTCTGTGCGTCTCTTTACACTCCCAAAGAATCTTAAAAAAAAAAAAAAAGAATCTTGTGTATCCCCTTTTCTTTCTTTCTTTCTTTCTTTCTTTCTTTCTTTCTTTCTTTCTTTCAAGAGAGGAAAGGGGGCAGGGACAGAGGGAGAGAATCCCAAGCACGTTCCATGCCCAGCAGAGAGCTGATGTTGGGGCTCAGTCTCACAACCCTGAGATCATGACCTGAGCCAAAATCAAGAGTCAGACACTTACCCCACTGAGCCACCCAGGCGCCCCTCTATGTGCATCCCTTTTTCACTATACTCACCTCACAACGTTTAAACTCTTCCTCTCTATCTCACAGAAAAGAAGCTCCTCAATGGCAGGGATGCTTTCTTATTTTTCTCTTTATCCTTGCATACTTTCTGGCGCTTAGTAAATATAAGTATTTGTTGAATTAAGAAAAACTAAAATATAAAGGATAAAATTAGACCAAAGCCCAAATATTAACCTGCCTCAGTATCTCCCCAAAGGCCATTGATGTCCATGACCCACAAACACCCTTTCATTCACCTGTGATGACAGATAACATATGCTTTATGAAACACACGTATAATCAGTCAGCTCAATAATACATTATCCTTAAGCCCTAGAGTAGTCTGAGACTGAACAATTGCAAACCATGTAATTCTCTATTTCATTTTAGCTAGAAAAATGTGTATATTAGTTAATAAAATCTTAATTTTAATATAAACAAATGCTAACTTGAAAACTCAAAATCTCACAGAATGACTTGATAGCAGAAAAATTATCAACTAACATTCTTAATTTTTAAATAAATTTTAATTATATAGAAAACACATGAGTCAATTATCACTTTAAAAATAAGAACACCACAGATAAAGCCAAAGACCTTTTGATCATAACCCTTAATCAGGACCCCTGCCCTCTTCTCTAGGGGTAAATGTCATGTGGTATATATACTTGCAGACTTTTTTATGCTCTATCTTTATATCTCTTCACCTGTGTAAATACATATGGCTCTAGTTAACTTCTTTTTTAGATATTTTATGGATATTTCAGGGTATTCATCAAAGTCCAGAGGAAGAGATGTCACATTCAAAGGGGTAACTGAAGAGAGTTGACTTCAGGAATCATATACAAGAGTTTAGACAGGGTTATAGGAGCCAACAAAAGACTGTAAAGGCACCCAAGGCTGGCAAGAGAAGTGAGCTCTTATCACTCCTGGGGTTACAAAAGATGGGGAAGGAATGGTTTCTAAGACCGCAAGTAAAATCTGCAGCTGGAGAAGAAGGTGACACCATAGGAGCTGTGAAAATAACACAACTGCTTTGTACTTTATCACGGGCCTATAATACATCCTGTAATATAGGATGCTATCATTCCAATCAGTAGTGCCCCAACGAGCACTGTAACTGCTCCTCAGCAGGTCATTTTACTAATCCATCAGTGATGGAGCATGTAGGTAGACTAATGAGTTCCATACGTGTCTGAGTATACTTCATTTGCTATAAAATGTGTCCTCTAGTAAAATGCAATGATACATAGATATCACAGTAATAATAAGGCATTCTATAAATCTGCAAATGACTAGGCTGGCAGATACATTGAGGATATATCACTGAAGAGTTTGATCAGAGGGGCACCTGGGTGGCTCAGTGGGTTAAAGCCTCTGCCTTCGGCTTGGGTCATGATCTCACGGTCCCTTCCTGGGATGAAGCCCCCCATTGGGCTTTCCTGCTCGGCGGGGAGCCTGATTCCTCCTCTCTTTCTCTCTCTCTGCCTGCCTCTCAGCCTACTTGTGATCTTTGTCTGTCAAATAAATAAATAAAATCTTCAAAAAAAAAAAAGAGTTTGATCAGAGAAGTAGAACTACTATGAGTGATTTAAAAGAAGGAATTTCTTATAGAGATTAGACTTAATGCAATGTGGAATCCATTAAGCCATCTAGGTAACTTTGTTACTACTGAATGTCATGCTGGGCCAAAGCCCAAGAGTCTGGAAGGGAAAATGGACAGGAAGTAAAGATGACCAATGACAAACTTGAACTGTGTCTCTCACTGCTTCTAATTTTGATGATACAGGTGGCCTACTGAATAAACTGATATCCTTCATTATAAAGATGCACTTGCACCTGGCCCAGGACTTGGAGGAAGTGAAGATGGACATCCAGTAGGAGCTAAAGGAGTTATAGGCCCTAGTTGTTTTCCCATATCAGCAAGTTGAGCCAGCAGCATGTATGAACTATAATGGTACTTGCCCTATTCTGTCCTTCAGACCAAAGATCTACAGCCTCACTTCCATCTTCCAAATCTCACACAAATTTTTCTTGTGGTGAACTCTAACAGAAATGTGCATGAAAGGGAATTCTGAAAACATAGTTCTGGCTTAGCTAAGTTGACAGAGTATGAAGCCATGACAATGGACTAGCAAAGCAAATCCATTGTTAAATATATATCTATTCCTGGGGCGCCTGGGTGGCTCGGTGGGTTAAGCCGCTGCCTTCAGCTCGGGTCATGATCTCAGGGTCCTGGGATCGAGCCCCGCATCGGGCTCTCTGCTCAGCAGGGAGCCTGCTTCCCTCTCTCTCTCTCTCTCTGCCTGCCTCTCTGCCTACTTGTGATCTCTCTCTGTCAAATAAATAAAATATTAAAAAAATATATATATATATCTATTCCTTGGGGCGCCTGCGTGGCTCAGTTTGTTAAGTGTCCAACTTTGATTGCATCTCAGATCATGATCTCAGGGTTGTGAGATTGAGCCCCACATTTGTCTCTGCACTGGGCATGGAACCTGCTTAAGATTCTCTTTCTCTCTCCATCTGCTCTTCATCACCTTCCCTCCCTCCCTGGGAAAAAAAAAAAAAAAATATATATATATATATATACACACATATGGATGTATATGTATACATGTATTTATCCAGGTGTGTATGTACTTACATACGTGTGTGTGTGTGTGTATTCCTTCTAGGATAAATCAGTGCCTCCATGATAAAAAGATCCAATGTAATCAGTGTGCCCTAGGTAGCTAGCTAATCCCCCCCAGGAATGGTGCCAAATTGGTTTCAGCCATTGACAGTCTGGGACTCAGCAATGGTAGTGGACAGATCCACTTTACTGAAAGAAAGTCCGTGGTAGTGAGCCCATGCATAGTTTCCATCCCTGTTACCATAACCACTTTGCCCATGAGCCCAGTGAGCAAGCATTGGAGTGGCTGGGTGCAGAAGCTGACTGAAATTTAGTGAATGGGTATCTAATGCACATAATTAAGAGTCTTCTCTAAAATGGATGCCCTCTACTGAGCATTTACATGAAAATATCTTTGTTGAGTAAAGGATTTAATTAACCAAATCTAGAAGGCCGTTTTTAGCACTCCAGGTATTCATGTCAATACATTATATATAAATATCACGTGAGTACATGTGTAAATAAACCCTACCTGATTTAGTCTCATATTTTGTCTTTTCCAGCCTAATAATCTTAGAATTCACTCACATGCATGTTCCCCAGACTTTAGCCAGTACTGGCAAGGTCCTACATTGTTTTAGTACAAAACTCTATATTATCAGAACAGTCCTTGTACTTCTCTCTTCAGAATATGTTGGGACCTAACTCTTGTAATGGTCCTAAACACAACAGTTCCAGGTAAAGCCAAAAATATATTTTTATTCAAGAAAAGACTAATTCATTCAGATGTCAATGAAGGTATTGTTCCACTAGCAAAAAGGGTAAGGAGTTGGGAAACAAAGGGACTTTGACATTTGTTTGTATATGCTCTGTAGCCTTGACTTTCACTTCAACTTTATTCCATACAAGCACAAGTGATAATTTGAGTAAAAATATATATCTCCCTTGTCCGGGGGTTATATGCCACATAAGCTCAAAGTCCGATGTGCCCCAGACAAGGAAGATATACAGGTACTCCTCTATGTGTGACAACCGTTCCCAGAATCCCAGTGTGAGGGGCTGTTTCCTGGGACTTCTTTTTATACAAATAGTTGTGTTAAGGATCCACCAAGAAAAAAAAAGTGTGTAGATAATAATAAAGGAGATAAGCAAGGAATGTTGAATGTTGTAACTACAAGGTGCTATTACTATCCCTAAACTGATAAATAATGGGAGGGAACAATATCATAAACCAGAGAAAGACCTATAGCAATAGAATAAGGCCACCAAGGGGCGCCTGGGTGGCTCAGTGGGTTAAGCCGCTGCCTTCAGCTCAGGTCATGATCTCAGGGTCCTGGGATCGAGTCCCGCATCGGGCTCTCTGCTCGGCAGGGAGCCTGCTTCCCTCTCTCTCTCTCTCTGCCTGCCTCTCTGCCTACTTGTGATCTCTCTCTCGCGCGTGCGCGCGCGCGCTGTCAAATAAATAAATAAAAATAAAATCTTTAAAAAAAAAACAAACAAAAAAAAAAAAAGAATAAGGCCACCAAGAAGAGCTGAGGGCTTGATGGAGGAATGCTGTATTTGTCCACACAAAGTTTGGAAGGAAAGAAGCTGAGGGACTTAATAGCCAGGTTTCACTCTTCGACTCCTCCAAATATCTACAATAGTCTCCTTTAGCTACACCCAAACAGAAGTCAAAGGGCATAGCAACGAAGGTTAGTTTAGTCCATACAGTTCCATTTACAGGGCACAGAGGAGAGTCAACACAATGAAAATCAGATATGGAAAGAAAATTGGAGAATAGCCATCAGAATAGTTTAACATTTTCCCATAAGTGAGTATCTGGGTTTTCCCAAGGTTGCTTTTATAAGATAATAACAGAAATTCTTACATGTGTTGTTATACATATGTCCGAATGCTTCCAAAGGATATATAATGAGAAGCAGAGTTTCTAGGAAATATTTTATGCAGTTTCTTTCTTTTTTAATTTAAAGATTTTTATTTATTTATTTGACACACATAGAGAGAGAGATCACAAGTAGGCAGAGAGAGAGGCAGAAGCAGGATCCCTGCTGAGCAGAGAACCTGATGCGGGGCTTGATCCCAGGACCCTGAGATCATGACCTGGGCCGAAGGCAAAGGCTTAACCCACTGAGACACCCAGGCGCCCCTCATTTTTAACATATATTGTTAAATAGTCCCTTGACCACATGGAAGTCCCATGACCACAACTGTTTAATTAATGAACAGAAAGAATACATTCAGATATTAGTCATATGAGATAGTAATCAATTAGGACAAAGGATAATTAGTAGTGAACCAAGCTTATTGATGCCTTCCTTTCTGCTGGGCTGGTGGACTCCTGACCCATAAAGACTGGAACTATAAGATCAGAGGAGCCCTGGGTGTTATCATTATAGAGCCTGAATCCTTTATAAACCCAGGAAAAATGTATCAACATCTTAGCCAATAACCCTACATTCTAACTGCCATATCATTTGGACCTTGTTTCTAGAGTTTAAGACTGGAATCCTTATGCCACAAACCTGAGGAAATTTCTATATTTGTCCCACACTGTATATGGGTTTTCAGCCTAGAGAATTTATATAATTTGAATTTTCCTAAGTAATAGTGAAGTTCAGCATTATTCATACTGTTTCTTTATTTTAAACTTTTTAAATATCTTAAAATAGAAACTGTTTTTTCTGTCTTATATATCAAATGCTTGTATCAGTTAGGGTCCCACCAGAAGAAAATGCCATATTAAAATGGGGTAAATGAAAATGAAAAACATTTAAAATGTTTTATAAATAAGAGGTAATCTGACTGTAGCTTTTTTTCCCCCCTCAGGTTTGTCTCTTAAAAGATCTGAAGTGGTCACTGTGCCTCATCTCATTTCTAAAACACTGGCATACAGTCAGAATCATGGAATTGATGAAATCAAGATCTTAAGGATCATTTACAGTGGGATCCAGTCTGTCTTAGAAATAGGTTCTATCAAAACCTGATTGGAACCAGTTTACCACCCTGTTAGTTCCCTCATTAGTAAGTTACATAAATAATTAACACATGTTCACTTTAAATGAGTTATATTTTTAACTTTTTTTAAATTTCTTTTCAGCGTAACAGAATTCATTGTTTTTCCACCACACCCAGTATTTTTAACATTTTGAAAATTGTTCTTTGACTGCTCTGAATGTTCCACCAATATATCCAAGTGGACTCACTTTCTGGAGACAATAAACTGTTTCCCAAGGAATGCTCCTCGTAGGATGTTTAAGCCAAGCATGTCTCTTCTTGGATCACATAATGAATCCCATCCAGCAGTAAAACATTACCTTCACTGACACTCTGATCTTTATTTTGTTTTTTGGCTTTGGTAGTTTTTCATTTGTTTTTGGTTCCCAGCCAAGTTTGATTCCAATCCAGGTCTGCATAGGAATGATAGATTATTTCTCAATGGTTGCAACAGAGAGTATGAAACTGGTTTCATGATCTGATTTTTTGGTAATCTTTTTTAGGATGGTAAGGACCTATTCTCTACCAGATGAGAGATGAAAGATAAAATTTGATTGTTAGGTGATTTTTTTAAAAATCTGTTTTTCTCCATTTTTTCAAACTGTTTGTCTTATTTCCATTGCATGTAGAATTTGTCTTGTTTTCATTGGAAACAGAACAAACGTTTCATAAGAGATCTAGTGTGCGGTTTTGTACATCAATCAATCTACCATTTTAATTTTTGGTAAACCCAAGTCTTGATCAGTAGCTGAAGTTCTAGAACTGGTCTAGTAGTTTTATGTTTATATAATTGAGGAACATTTTCCTCTCATTTTATGAATGTGAAATATTTTCCTACTTTCAGGATATATTAATAAATATAAACCCTCACAACATAGTTCTGTTAGTATTGCTTTGTGGAGATTAATAAGTGCTGACTTAAATCTACTATTCTCCAAATTCCAAAAAAATAAAGCCAGATTTCTACTGTCTTATATATGTGATGCGTTTCAGAAAGAAAAAAAAACTCATAAAAATTATGGCTCAGAACATTTTTCTATGGCTCAGAACATTTTTATGTGAGAACTCAAATACAAATAATCAAAATAAAAATGAGCACAGACTGGTTTGATAACATGTCTTATAAAATAGCTATAGGTCTACTTGTGATTTTATCAGAATGGAATATAAAGGAAGCATTTATAATTATGGAAAATGTAAAATTAGGTGTTCAGTCATTTGGAATTATAATTTTTATAGTGAGTCTACTGAAATATAATTTCTAAAATCCTGAGTTTTAAGATTTTGGCTTAGTGCTAATAAAGTAATTAGTAGATATTCACTGGATAATTTTTAAATGAGATTGAGTATTGAAACATTACATGTGTGTGCATGTGTGTGTGTGTCTAACATTTTACTCATACTTTTATAGGGTGTATCTTTGGATCATGTTAATAAATTTGTTCATTTTTACTACTCCAAGAGTAAGAGACTCGTAACTATAGGAAACAAACTGAGGGTCATTGGAGGGGAGGTGGGTTAGGCAATGGGATAATTGGGTGATGGGCATTAAGGAGGGCACTTGATGTAATGAGCACTGGGTGTTTTATGCAACTGATGAATCACTAAATTCTACCCCTGAAACTAATAATACACTGTATGTTAATTAAATTGAACTTAAATAAAAATTTTTTTAAATAATAATAATAATGTTTAACACTATGAAGAATTAGGATGTTTGTGGCAACAAGGGATTATATTTTGAACATTCCTGAGCCGCCTTAGTCTATTAACATAATACTATATGAGAAGCAATTCTTAATTACCCACCTTTAAGTTAACAGATCCGTTTTCTTTGTGTTCTCACTTTTACGTGTCCATTTATTAAACAAGAACTCCTTCATGACAATATAATACAACATTTATTAGTGATTAGTGTTGAGAAAATTATTTCCCTCTATATACAAAAATACAGGTTTTAACACTATGAAATAAATCAGGACAAGTACCATGAAAACTAGGTCCTTCACAAGTGCATAAAGAAGATCTGGTCCATATATAAAATGGAGTATTATGCCTCCATCAGAAAGGATGAATACCCAACTTTTATGTCAACATGGACAGGGCTGGAAGAGATTATGCTGAGTGAAATTGGTCAAGCAGAGAGAGTCAAGTATCATATGGTTTCAATTACTTATGGAGCATAAGGAATAACACGGAGGACATGGGGAGATGGAGAGAAGAAGCGAGATGGGGAAATTGGAGGGGGAGACAAACCATGAGAGGCTGTGGACTCTAAGAAATAAACTGAGGGTTTGGGAGGGTTGAGGGGGATGGGTGAGCTTGGTGGTGGGTATTATGGAGGACATGAATTGCATGGAGCACTGGGTGTTGTGCATAAACAATGAATTTTGGAACACTGAAAAGAAATAAAATAAAATGGAAAAATAAAATAAAATACTAAACAAAAACAACAAAAAAAAAGATCCCTCAAAAGAAATAAAGGGACAGAATTGAAGGCAATGTGAGGCTTTATCTGCTGTCAGGGACAAACCATCAGGAGCAAAGAATTTGGGACTCCAAAACCATTCCAAATGGATAGAGTTAAACCCACAAGCCAGGGTTTGAGAAGCCAGGAGACCAACCAACAGCACAAAGCAATATGTACCAAATGGATATCACCTCAGAATGTCCCACAGCTGGGTCCAAACAAGTAAAGGAAGTAAACTTTTAAGAAGCGAAATGTAATACTTATTAAATTAACACTGGGGGTGCCTAGGTGGCTCAGTGGGTTAAAGCCTCTGCCTTTGGCTCAGGTCATGATCCCAGGGTCCTGGGATCTAGCCCCACATCGGGCTCTCTGCTCAGCAGGGAGCCTGCTTCCCCTTCTATCTCTGCTTGCCTCTCTGCCTGCTTGTGATCTCTGTCTGTCAAATAAATAAAATCTTTTTAACAAAATTAACATTGCCCCCCCAAAAGTGCAATCGGGCCAAATACCAATCAGTAATCATACTGCAGTTTTTAGCCATCTGACTTGACCTCCTCTGTTATAATAATTACATATTCTCTCTCTTCAAAAGGACAAAAAGAACCTACAGTTTTGTTTCAATAAATCCGTTCCTTCATTTTGCAGTGGCTCTGCTGGTTTACTTGAGATTTTTCTAGGCCAAACAGAGCCCAGCATCTGACAGGGGTGGGAAAGCCAAAGGAGGTGCTGGAGTGTTAGCTGAATCTTGATCTCATCAAGCTCCTCATATCTATTCTGTCCAGGCAGAAAACCAGAAAGGGTCACTGAGCCCACTGCAGGCATCCATAAACCAACCTGAGATCTGAGGAGAAGGCCAGCTGGCAGAGGTCACCTGGGCAGCCTGAACAGATCCATCTTCTTGACCAAATTTTAGTCAGGCTCCTCTGAGCGCTCTTCTCCACTAGCCCCATCCTTGCTGGGCTTACAAAGATCAATTGTGACTAGAATCCTATTAAGTCAGTTTAGAGAAAACCCCTTGCCTTTGATATCTGATTCTTAAACACCTACTCTCAATATCTGATCACTCTGGCCTGCCTTCAGCAAAAATCCTATTAGGTCAGTTTAGCAAGAATTCTCCCCTTAGTAATTTCTATCCAACAACCACCTCCCATCTGCTCTTTGGCTATAAATCCACACTTGTTCTATTATATTGGATATGAAGCTCGGTTCTATACTCAGGTCCCTTTTCCCCTATTGTAACAATTCCTGATTAAGACAAATTTTTCCCACTTAAACTACTGCTGTCAGGCTCTGGGTTGTTTTTTTGTTTTGTTTTGTTTTGTTTTTTAATAGAGTACTGTCTCCAAAACAAAAGTTAAGTAACTTTGGTTAACGTCATAAAATGAATAATTGAGACTGTATGAGAGTAATTGCAAGGTAATAGGATCTGCTTTTGTTTATTCAGTGGCATAATGGACTGATTTATTCTAAGATAAAATGTCTTTATCATTATCATTATATCTTTATCATTGTCATATATCTTTAAAGAGGAAGACAAACTCCAATGTAGATAGAAAACTGTAGAAGACTCAAGAAGTAAATTCTACGTGCATTGCTTTCGTGTATATATGTATTTTTTGTAAATAATGACACTGAAAATAAACTATGATATATGTTAATATTTTGGCAGTTTGAAAAGCCCAGCTTTAATTGCCTTATTTTTTTAAAGATTTTTTTTAGTGTATTTTTTTTTCTTTGTTTATTTACAGCATAACAGTGTTCATTGTTGCTCTGCGGGGAGCCTGCTTCTCTTTCTGCCCCTCCTCCTGCTCATTCTCTCTCTCTCTCTCACTGCCTCTGACTAATAAATTAAAAATATCTTTAAAAGATATCTTTTTAAAGGAGGGGCAGAAGGAGAAGCAGGCTCCCCACAGAGCAGGGAGCCAGGTAAGGGACTTGATCCCAGGACCCTGGTATCATGACTGGACTGAAGACAGAAGCTTAACCGACTGAGCCACCTAGGCATCCCAATCGCTTTATTCTTAAAAACAGAAATGCTTTAGGACCAAATACTATATTGAAGCTAGACCAGAATTTGGTTTCTTCTCATTTACAATTATCC
The DNA here is from genome assembly GCF_922984935.1 of Meles meles. Classification (NCBI taxonomy): domain Eukaryota; kingdom Metazoa; phylum Chordata; class Mammalia; order Carnivora; family Mustelidae; genus Meles; species Meles meles. The sequence continues at coordinate 56,486,631 of NC_060071.1, forward strand.
AACAAATTACCTTGGTATATTCATTCTACCCCTAACTAAAGACAGTAATTGTTATTCTTTACCTTCTGTGTAATCATCCAAGTTAGCAGATTCTTTAACTCCCAAATATAACTTTTTGTGTCTTCTGCTGCCTTTATATGCTCTATTATTTTTAAAATATCATTATTGTCTATGAAAGAGTTGAGGTCCTTCCATTTATTCTAAACATATTTTACTCTGATCAATAGGTAGCTATACTATAACCATTCTCATTCTAAGAATCTAGAGTACCCAAACCACTTTTGTGGGTTGTTTTGTGTCTATCAAATATATGAGTTTAAATCCTAATCCCCAATACCTGTGAATGTGACTATGATTAGAAATAGTGTTTGCAGATGTAGTGAAGTTAGGATGAAGTCATACTGTAGTAAGGTAAATTGGGAGATACTTCATGTTCTAAAGGCCTCATAGAAGTATGACCTCTTATATTTCTTATATTTCTCTACTTTTTTATGAAGTATATTTGTATACTTCATATAAATACTGTTCCTTAGGAATTTAGTCTTGAGAATAATATAATAATTGGTTTAAAAATACTCCCTGTGTAGCTCTTTTCAAAACTGAATATCCCTCCCCCCGAGTGAAAGATAAAATAGACCCAGTATCAGTGTGTGTAATCAAATCAAGGTAAGACAAACAAGAGCTTTTTTCTGAGTTTGACCACCAGTAATGAACATCAGGAATCTACAAGGGCTCTTCACAATACTGGCATCACTTAAGAGATCTTCCTGTAATTCACTAGCTGTCTGCATACTCTCCTCATTGCCACCTTCATTTCTTGATTCCTGAATGTATAGATGACTGGATTCAAGAAGGGAGTGAGAACAGCATCAAAGATGATCAGAAACTTATCCAGGTGTGTGGTGGGAGTTGGCCATGTATAAAAAAAAATCAAAGGACCAAAGAACAAGAATACCACAGTGATGTGAGCTGAGAGTGTGGACAGAGCCTTGGATGAACCAGCTGAAGAGTGTTTCTGAACAGTGAGAATGATGATGATATAGGAAATGATCAGTATGAAGAAGGAGCCAACAGAGATGAATCCACTATTGGCTGTGACCATAAACTCTAGTTGGTAGGTATCTGTGCAGGCAAGTTTGATGAACCGAGGCAGGTCACAGTAAAAACTGTCCAATATGTTAGGACCACAGAAGGGCAAGTTTACCACAAAAGCCAACTGCACCACAGAGTGGATGAGGCCAGTCACCCAGGCAGCCACTAAAAAGAAGATGCACATTCTTGGGCTCATGATGGTCAGGTAGTGGAGAGGCTTACATATGGCAACATATCTGTCAAAGGCCATGGCAATGAGCAGCACCATCTCCACACCACCAATGACGTGGATAAAGAAGATTTGAGCAATGCAACCACCAAAGGAGATGACTTTATGCTTTCTGAAAAGATCATAAATCATCTTGGGAGAAGTGACTGAAGAAACTCCCAGGTCAATGAAGGAGAGGTTGGCCAACAGAAAGTACATGGGGGAGTGCAAGTGAGGGTCGCAAGTCACAGTGAGCATGATGAGAGAGTTTCCCACCATGCTTGCCACATAAAACGTGGAAGAGAACACAAAGAGGAGAAGTTGGATCTCCCAGGAGTTGGTGAGTCCCAGGAACACAAACTCTGACACCACGGAGTGATTCATTCTATCCATTGGCTTTGTTGGCACGGCTCCCTGAAGAAGGACAATAGGAGAAAATGTCAATTATACTAATTATTTAATATATTGGGAGAGAAGTCAAAAATATGAAAGTCTGTTTCTACTACAGCATTAAGACCGACCTGATATGCTCGTGGCCTCTCAACTATGATTACCCAGAAGAATTGGAGCTGTCATGTGGAGCTGCTCTCTACCACCAGGTTGTCTCTGCATTTGACAACCTCAGGGTTGATGCCATGATTACTCACTCATGAGATATAACATAGTGAACATGAGCCAGACCTTTTGATTTTGGGTTCAAAACTAATACAATCTGGCCCCATTCACATAGAACTAATCACTGTTGCAATCTCTTCCAAGTCCATAAGCCTTTATCTGGAAGACAGACCCTTCTTCTCTTCCATCCCAGCCCCCCACTCAGGGAATATATTCATCTTTAATATTACCTAAATGTTTACAACATCTACAAAATCTAGCTTTATTATTACTAGCACTTTTTACTGTCCCTTGTTTTAAATGAACTGAGTACAGTCCTAACTCACCAACTCAACCATGAGCTTTTTGAAGGAAAGATGACTTATTCATAGTTGGACTCCCTGAAGCAGTGGAAATTGTGGTCCACAGAGTAGCACAGGCCCATGAACTGTATGGTACCTGTCCATATCATACTGGAAACAAAGTTTGTGTCGGCTTATTTAGAAATGAATTTCTAAATTATTAGAAATTTCTCTAGAAATTTGACATTTTAGTGATGCCCAAGTTTCTCATTTTGCATTTCACAAAAGTATTAGTCTATTAAAGCAAAGGCTTAGGAGTGCCTGGATGGCTCAGGCACTTTCGATCAAGATGTAACTCTTGATCTTGGAGTTGTGAGTTCGAGTTCCACATTGGGTATAGAGAATACTTATATAAATAAATATTTTTAAAAAGAAAAAAAAGTAAAAAGTTTAAACTTCAACACAGGTAAATCGAGCAACATTGCCTTAGGATACTTAACACCTGATGTGAAAAGCTTAAAACTATGAAATGTATCATAATGTAGTGGAAGTAATTTTATGAAAATCTCTTAAAAAGAATTAATCACAGAAACAGCATAGTTTAGTAGAAAGAATATGGATTTTGGATTTTTATTTCCAAAATTTATACAAATGTTCAACCACTCATAAGTTGATCTTGGACAAGATACTTAAAGTCTTGAGCCTCAGTTTATTTATTTATGAAATTGTTAACTAGTAAAGTAATTGATGTATCTTAGTCATACAGCTGTATTAAGTTACTCAGTAAATGTTAAGTTTACTTCTCTTTACTTCACTTGCCCAAAACAGGCCTCTACACAAGACATAATGAATGAATAAGAAAACAAAATACTGATAACCAATAGGGATCACCAAACTTCCATATCATAAAATATATTTTTTTAATTTTTTTTATTTCTTTTCAGTGTTCCAGAATTCATTGTTTATGCACCAAACCCAGTGCTCCATGCAATACATGCCCTCCATAACAGCCACTACCAGACTCACTCAAAACCCCACCCCTCTCCCCTCCAAAACCCTGTTTTTTTCTCAGAATCCACAGTCTCTCATGGATCACAAAATATATTTCAATAAGCAATTATTAATATAGTATTCACATTTTCTTAATGGTAGAAATTAAACTATCTTCTTTTTTTATTTGCTCTAAAAGAACACTATTTCTTAGTAATGCTTACCACAAAGGTGAGTTGTTATTTATTTCATATATCCTTCCCAACTTGGCTTCAAGCCCCATACAGTTATGGACCACATCTATCTTGTTTAACCCAATGTATCAAAAATTTAGAATCACTCCATGAGGTGCCTTGGTGGCTTAGTGGATTAAGCATCTGACTCTTAATTTTGGCTCAAGTCATGATCTCAGCATTATGAGATAGATCCCAGGGTCAAGCTCTACACTAGACATGGAGCCTGCTTAAGATTCCTCTCTCTCCCATACCATCTGCCTGCCTCCCTCTCAAAAAAAAAAAAATTTAGAATCACTCCAGAAACATAACAAGGACAAATAAATATTGGCTGAAAGGATAAATAAAAATATCTGTTTGGGTTAGAGACTGGCCATGTAAGGAAAGAAATTCAGGAAAGTGAAAATTTTGCCTGAAGGAAAACCAGAAGTAGGAATAGAACTAAAAAGAAGTCTTCAATCAAGTCAAAGAGACTGAAATTAATGAGGTCAACTTTGGGACCTACGGATGATCTTTAGGAAATTTAGGAAAATCTCTAGTCATTATAGATCAGAAAATAAATACACAAATATGTTAAATAACTTGACCAAAACCATAAATTTACTTAGTGTTAGAGCTTGTATCAGAACTCAGGTCTACAGACTCCAAGATCAGCCCACTTTCTAATTCCCTACTTTCTTTCATTTATCTGTGACTTACTGAGGATACAGCCTGAACAAAAGCATGTAGCAAGGTGATAGTAGAAAATTGTTGGAGGAAAGATGAGCCCCTCGTAGCTGATGATTGGCCTTTATTGATAATGCTGGTAGCTGATGTCTTAGCCTCTGCGATTAATCATCTCTGACAACTGCTCATCAACAAGTTAATGTACCTCAGTGTCCTGGAAAAGTTGGGTATTCTCTAAAACATTTGTTCTTATTCTAATTGTTCAGGCAAATGCTCTTATTTAGAATAGATGTTTTTTTGGATGAACTCGATACAAAATGCTAGTTTAATCTGTTCTGCTCAATCTTTTCCTCCCTGGAGGGACTGAGACTCCTGAAAAATGTCCAGCATGAGCCAACCACTTATGCCATAATGTTGCCTGTATTCAAGTTCTGCTTTCTTAATGAAATCATTTTGACTCTGTCAATCTGAATGGTTTTCTGTTTCTAGACTTTCATTTTAACTACCTTAATGAATTATAAGACTACCCTAATATTTCTTCATAAGCTCCACAGTGCCTAGAATAATGCTGGAGAACATAGTAGGTCTTTAGTAAAAATTAGCTTCAGTGCCCCCATTTGAATCCAAGTGTACTGAGGTTGATCATCAATCTCAGTGTGGATGTAGGGACTCCAGACTTAATCTGGGACTTCAATATTAAAAATAGGCTCTGTTTGTGATTGCATTGCTCTTTGGATTACTCTCTGTTTTAACTGTTAGATTTTACAACAATCATTTCTATTATTTTTTAAAGAAGCTACAGTGAAACAATGAAATGAGTATAGTCTTCAATATCTAAAAAGCCATATTTCACATTCTGTCACCTAATAACTTGGTGATCTTGAGTAACATATATTTCATCTCTGGGTCCTTTTCCCATCTGAAAAATGGAGGAAATAGTGTCTTACATAACTGAGAATGTGAGAAAATACATGTCACCAAATCTAGTTAATTCTTCCTCTTTAATGCCTTTTGGTAATGGAAATCACCTGTATGTCCATAGTGAGGTCATATATAAGTAAATCTTGGTAAATTAATACAATGGGTTGAATTATTTGAGAAGTAAATGAATGAACCAGATATATATATTTGTCACCATGAAAAAAACTCAAAAAATAAAATGTTGAATAAAAAAATCAAATGATAAAACCATACATGTAAACTGAAAGAATTTTTATAAATTCAAAAAAATTACATATTATTAAATATAAATAAATATATAGGTAGTAGAAATATGAAAGTTCAAATAAGAAGGATATCTGACCAACTTCAGAATAGTGTTTTTTTCTGTGGAGGAAAAGGGAGGACCCTGACAACATGACTGATTTTGATTGTTTTTGTAATGACGTACTACTCAAGAAAGTCTGATAAAATGACATGTTTATTGTTAAATCTTGAAGTTAAATACACAGTGCCCACCATATGGTTTTGAGTACTTTTCTTTTTTTATTTTTTTATTGTTATGTTAGTCACCATACAGTACATCATTAGTTTTTGATGTAGTGTTCCATGATTCATTGTTTGCATGTAACACCCAGTGCTCTCTGCAATATGTGCCCTCCTTAATACCCACCGCCAGACTCACCTATCATCCCACTCCCCCCCCCAAAATGGTTGAAGTGTGTTTCACAGTTTCAAGTTAACACATCTGCCATGTAATTGCTTCTTTTTTTTTTTAAGTTTTTTTTTCCCTTTTTATTAATTTTTTCAGCGTAACAGTATTCATTCTTTTTGCACAACACCCAGTGCTCCATGCAAAACGTGCCCTCCCCATCACCCACCACCTGTTCCCCCAACCTCCCACCCCTGACCCTTCAAAACCCTCAGGTTGTTTTTCAGAGTCCATAGTCTCTTATGGTTCGCCTCCCCTCCCCAATGTCCATAGCCCGCTCCCCCTCTCCCAGTCCCACCTCCCCCCAGCAATTGCTTCTTTTACTTCCAACTCCCTTCTTTCAACAATTATCACCAGATCTACCACAAAGCTTCATCAAGATTCTCTCCTTCAAGTGTTTCTGCTGCTTCAACAATAATCTATCTGCTCTCAAAACAAATCCAGCCACAGTATTAATAATTCAGTGATTCCTCTTTTGCCTCCAGATGAACACAACCTCATAATAAAGCGTTCAAACCTGTCTGGAGTCTGGACTTTTCCAGCCTCATTTTTCTACCTCATTTTATTATATCCTTCCTCACACCCAAGATCCAACAGTATCTTTTTATTATCTGACAATACCACATCATACATATGTCTCCATGCCTTTAAACATACTTTTTCTTTTTCAATTCCCCTTCCACCCTTTCCACCCCTGCTCTTCTTTCTGGAAGAATACAATCCATAACTCAAAGTAAACACATGTTATAATGTTTAGACTCCTTTCCCTACCACCTCTTTACACTTTAAGCAGATTAATACCTTCCTTGTCCATACTCCTACTCAAAACACTTTGTTCATGCCCCAGAGCATTACATATCACCTTACATTATGGTTAGTTTTATTTGTAGATGAATTGAGGTGGAAGAATTGGAAATATTATCCTTTTTTATAATCTCAACTGCTATGACATCATTCGAATAAAAAAGGAGGGAAAGAAACACTAAAAATATTGCCTCCATCAAAACTGGCTACTGGTTCTAATAACGTGGAAATATGACCTAGACATAATAAGGATAGCCTTCAATGTGGGAAAATCAGATTGCAATTGAAGTAGTAACAAGGATAACAGCTTTGTATTTATAATATCATGTATTTATAATAACAAAGAGAGAAAGGATATAATTGGATGATTTAAAAAAAAACATGAAAATATGATGACATAACTAGGGAAGATGGATAAAAAGACTGGGAAGGGTTCTGAAGAGAGAAAAAAATAGAAGATAGATTATAAAGGTGAAGAAGAATTAAGGAAAGAAGAAAATGTCAAATTTTAAAAAGGAAGGAGGAAACAGTATATAATTATGTATAATTATATAATTATGTATAAATTATGTATAATTAATTATGTATAAATATGTAATATTATTAAATATTATATGTAAAATAGATATAATATATGTGTATATATAGATATAAAATCTGTATAATTATACATAATTAAATATAATGTATAAATAAATTATGTATAAATAAAAATAAATAAAAGTATTAAAAAATAAAGTATATAATTATGTATAAATATAATATAATTTCAAAGAGAAGACAAGGAATACTTTAAGAGGTAGATTATCAGGTATGATTTTTATTACTTTCTAGACTCACTCTCCAGAAATTCTGTGATTCTAAACAATTTATAGTACTATAGTGGCAGACATAGACAAGTGCTCCTTGAGATTTATCACTTTCTCCGTGAGCTTTATCACGTATACACATCTAACTGTGAATTTATTTGTCTTTTGGATCTCCAACCCCTTTACCCCACATAAGAACCACAAAATTGAGGAAGGAATTTTAAGGGGCAGGAGCTATAAATATGGGATACCTCCCTATAGAAGAGAAGAAAGAAGTCAAAAGTAAATTTTCCCCAGATGTACTAAAAGGAAGAGAAATGCACAGCCAAATATCAAAGAATGTAGAAATTCATACAACAAAGTTTTAAATCCACTTGAGGCATAGTCAGGATCCAATTATCCACCCTGAGAAGGAGTTACAAACAGGATTCTGGGTCAAGACACCAGGATAGGATGTTTATTCACTTGGAAGTCATCAAATACCTACAGTCAACCTCCTAATTGATTATATTTTGAAACCACCTTCTCATATATTGGCTGTGCTCCAAAGAAAAAGTCTTCCAATTGTTTTTCTCAAACGCAACCATTTGTTTTAACTAATTAGATATCCATAATATAAAAGAAAAGCCCTAACTCTTTGCCTTGTATTGTGATTAATCCTTTTTCTTGACCCATATAGAATTTATCAATCTTCCAGAAATGGATTCCCAGATATCTAATACTTTATAGATGAAAGAAATATTATTGGTAGCTGGGCTTCCAAATAATAGAATTATCAAGCTGAAAGGGAGCCACGTCTCCTAGGTTTCAAAATCTAAGCCATCATTCATATAAATTTCCTTCTCAATTCAAAAATAGTGAGGTTTTGGGGCACCTGGATGGCTCAGTCATTAAGCGTCTGCCTTTGGCAGGATCAAGCCCCATATTGTCATTGGGGGGCCGGGCCTGCTCAGCAGGAAGCCTGGCTCCCTCTCCTACTTCCCCTGCTTGTGTTCCCTCTCTTGCTGTCTTTCTCTCTGTGTCAAACATATAAATAAAATCTTTTTTAAAAAAATATTGAGGTTAGAACTTCCCTCATCTAAAATATCCCGCACTTTGTTTCTCAAATTATCACAAATCTTTCTTCATACCTAAGTAAAATTCTGCTGCTTCTAACTTAAGATCATTTCTTTTACCTTTAATAACTGCATGCAATATGAAGAATTTCTGTGTCCCTTTAACTTTTTTGTATTCCTTATATCCTGCTTTTTATTCCTGTCAATGAGCTTTTTACACACATAAGCTCAACCAACCAAGTCATCCCTTAGCTTTCTGAATGCTAACTGAAGTAAGTCAGTCAGAGAAGGACAAATACCATATCATTTCAATCACATGTGGAATGTGAGAAGCCAAAGAAAGAAAGAAGAAAGAACAAACAAAAAAACAGACTCTTACATACAGAGAACAAACTTGTGGTTGCCTGAGGAGAGGGGGAAGGAGGATTGGGTAAAGTAGGTGAAGGGGATTAAGAATATATTTATCGTGATGAGCACTGAGTAATACATGGAGGGGCTGAATCATTATATTGTACCCCTAAAGCTACTATATTAATTATACTTGAATACTGTATATTAATTATAGTTGAATAAAAATTGAATAAGAATTCATTTAATTTTAAAAAACTCAAATCCTTTCATACTTCCTCTTACAATCTCTTTCTCATCTACCTCTCCACTCCAAAAATGAAAAAAAGAAAAAGCAAATTTCTCAATTTTCTCTAAATCCTACCACATTCTACTAACAGTTTACAAAATTAATGCAAAAAAAATTAATGCAAAATAATGTAAAATTCTGCACAAGAGAGCAGGAGAACTAATTTGATCTCCTGGTAGTTTCCATTTTGTTTTTAAATGTTCCACAGCATATTTAAAATGACATGTACTTTGGAAATAATTTATTCAGCTTTGGGTCTTTGGGTGACTCCTCCATTCAGGGATTTATGATACTCTTTTCTATCTTACAAATTATACAAATAACTAATAAATGTACTTTCCTCTTCACAGAAAATACTGTCTATATTTCATCTTATTTGAAAAGCTTATAACCCTTGCTTTCTTAGTTGTGCGTGTCACCAATGTTTCTCACCTATTTGTCAAATTCCAGGGTGTGAGAATCTTATAGAATCATCACAGGTAACAGAGTGCTGGATCCTAAACATTATAAAGCCATATGATTTTTTCTAATATCTTTCACATTATCATATCACTGTGTGATTGTACTTAAAAGTCAAGGTCAGCTAGCCCTCTCCAGTGTGTCAGTACCCAATTATTCTCCACTACTAGTCAATTGGTTATCCCAAATGCCATCTACTGTACTTTAGAATAACACTTACATACCTGAGGATATGGCTCACGTTCATAGGAAGTCCAACAACAGAACCATGTCTGACACTAGAGCTGCTCTCCTTATTATTAAATTTATTACCATCTGCCCATTTTACTTGTATAAATAAGAGGATTTTCATGGAGTCCTAGATTTTCGTATGTTCTTTAACACAAAGTGCCATAAAAACTTGCCATATGTGGAAATAAAGCTAATTAAGAGTTCTAGACAACAGTGAGCAAGTGACACTGCAGACAGGAGTTTAGAAGGAGCTCAAGGATCAAGGGACTTTATCCCTAGGGACCTTTTGGTTTGACCAGAGCAACCAAACTTCCTAAAAATTCATAATAATATACTAGAGAAGAAAAGGAAAAGACATATTTATCAATATAGTAGATTAGAATAGACTGTATTCAAGATGTTACCTTGATTTATAACTCACAAATATTTCAATATATAGCTTACAGGCTTCCATTTTTACTCTTGCCCCAGTACCCAGAAATGTCAGAGTAAGTCCTTTTCCATCTGCTAGTTCAGTGACATAAGGAGCCCAAAGTGGTCAAAGACTTTGTTTCCTTTGGAAACATTCTTCTCTGGAGCACTAAGCCCTGCAAGCCTACTAAACCAAAGTCCATAAGAATAAATATAGGGGGCATAAATTTCTCCAATAAATTCTTTGTTCTTAATATTTGAGTGACTTTTTCCACTTTAGATTCATATATTCCAACTTTAGGAAAGATAGAAATGTATACATTGGCCACTGGTTTAAGATGTATACTGCATCAAATAGCTTCCGAAACTTGCAAGGTTTTATACCAACCTCTCAGTTGATACAAAAGCTGAGCACTCTCTAGCCCATTCCACCATTGTATCAGTCTTATTTCTGGGTCATGGAGGACAAGTACCTCTAGTGAATTTATAGGTATAAACCCATTGTCACACTTCATTTTATTTATATATTTCTCCAGAGCCAGTGTTGTGTAGCAAATGATAAGTAAGACAGAAAATGTATTCACCAAATCTATGAATGGTAGTGCTAGCAGAAGCACCATGGGTACGGGAAAAAATAAGAACCCAGAATAAATTTATATAGCCATGAAGACAGATCTCTAATCCTTCCAGAAAAGGTGGACACTTGGTTTCCTGAGAGTGTGGTGAGGTATGATACCATAGAATGTATTGAGGCTTTACTTTCGCGTTGGCAGCTTGGGCACTCAGCCATGATGATAGAGAGATCACCCTTAGTGAAGAGAAATTCATGTTGTTGAGTCTACACAGAGACTTCAACTATGTTGCTATGTCCACTGTTTAGACTTCCGAGGGAAACAGATTCTGAGAGGAAGATCAACACAGGAAACTTGTTAGGGAATGCTATGAGGATTAATCAATTCCATTTGAAAGTTGGGGATTAAGCAGAAGGTGACAGAGGCAGAATTTGGATGACAGTAGTTAACAACAAGGAGCTCTGCACATGGGATGAGATTCCAAAATCTTGAATTTTTGCTTCTGCTTAGTGCCCAGAAGGGCAGTTGCCATAGAGCAAATTTAATGGGACTCTTGTTATGTCACTGATGAAAATTTTTCCTCTTGTTGTAGAAACCAGGACTTCTAAACCCAAGGTGCCTACAGCTCCAAGAATGGGAAGTTCAGACTTCCCAAATGTACCCTGGTTCCTGGATCCATATATCCTACTTCATTGGGACAAAGCCCTAAATAAAAATTACTGATTGTTTATACATGCAGTATTCTAGAGAATGCCATCACATTCTCAAAATATCATCTACAAGCTAGTGCTTCAAATGATTATGCAGGAAGCCACTCCACCGGTCAAGCAGATTACAGGTGGTGCAATATAATGGAAACAGTAGAGCCAACTGTTATATGCCAACTCCCTCACCTCATTTTTTTTAATGTAGAGCTTTGGTATAATATGATATTTGTGAGATGCCATGTCCATATGTAAAATACTCTATAATTTGTAAGAAAATGGCTGTCACAAAATGATATCAATTTGCCTTAAGATTATCCCATTGATGCTTCTTTTTTTTTTAAGTTTTTTTTTCCCTTTTTATTAATTTTTTCAGCGTAACAGTATTCATTCTTTTTGCACAACACCCAGTGCTCCATGCAAAACGTGCCCTCCCCATCACCCACCACCTGTTCCCCCAACCTCCCACCCCTGTCCCTTCAAAACCCTCTGGTTGTTTTTCAGAGTCCATAGTCTCTTATGGTTCGCCTCCCCTCCCCAATGTCCATAGCCCGCTCCATTGATGCTTCTTAATACCTTCACTTCTTACCTCTTCTTACCAGCAATTTTTAAAAATTCTATGGTATATTCCAGGTAGTATAACCCAAGCAATTGGGCCCTTTGCACAGAACCCGAAACTGCTGCAAAAGAACCTTTTCCAGATCTGGGACCATTTCTGGGCTCTCTATTCAGTTCCATTGAACTATGTGTTTGTTTTTGTGCCAGTACAATACTGTCTTGTTAAATACAGCTTTGTAAAAGAACTGGAAGTCCAGAATTGTTGCGCCATCAGCTTCTTTTTCAACATTCCTCTGGCTATTCAAGATCTTTTCTGATTCCATACAAATTTTAGGATTATTTGTTCCATTACTTAGAAAAAAGTTGATGGTATTTTGATAGGAATCTCATTAAATGGGATTGCTACCTAGATTGCTGTAGATAGACATTTTCATGATATTTGTTCTTCCAGTCCATGTGCATGGAATATTTTTCCATTTCTTTGTATCTTCTTCAATGTCTTTCATGAATACTCTATCGTAGTCCGAGTATAGATTCTTTGTCTCTTTGGTTAGGCTTTTTCCTAGGTAACTTATGGTTTGGGTGCAATTGTAAATGGGATTGACTCCTTAATTTCTCGTTCTTCTGTCTTGTTGTTGGTGTATAGAAATGAAACTGACTTGTGTGCATTGATTTTATATCCTGACACTTTACTGAATTCCTGTATGTGTTCTAGCAGTTTTTGGGTGGAGTCTTTTGGGTTTTCAATATAAAGTATCATATTATCTTCAAAGAGTGACAGTTTGACTACTTGTTTGCCAATTCGGATGCCTTTAATTTCTTTTTGTTGTCTGATTGCTGAGGATAGGACTTCTAGTACTATATTGAATAGTAGTGAAGATAGTGGGCATCCTGGCTGTGTTCCTGACCATAGGGAAAAATCCTCAGCTATTCCCTGTTGAGAATGATATTCGCAGTGGGTTTTTCATAGATGGCTTTTATGATATTGAGGTATATTCCCTCTATCCCTACACTGTGAAGAGTTTTGATCAAGGATGCTGTACTTTCCACAATTTGGCGACCGTGGACATTGCTGCTATAAACATTGGGGTAAAGATGGCCCTGCCCTTCAACCAACGAATGGATAAGGAAGATGTGGTCCGTATACACTATGGAGTATTATGCCTCCATCAGAATGGATGAATACCCAACTTTTTTGTTGTTGTTGTTTATTTGTTTATTTACAGCATAACAGTGTTCATTGTTTTGGCATCACACCCAGTGCTCCATGCAGTACGTGCCCTCCTTATTACCCACCACCTGGTTCCTCAACCTCCCCCCCCCCCCGCCCCTTCAAAACCCTCTGGTTGTTTTTCAGAGTCCATAGTCTCTCATGGTTCATCTCCCCTTCCAATTTCCCTCAACTCCTTCTCCTCTCCATCTCCCCATGTCCTCCATGTTATTTGTTATGCTCCACAAATAAGTGAGACCATAAGATACTTAACTCTCTCTGCTTGACTTATTTTGCTCAGCATAATCTCTTCCAGTCCCGTCCATGTTGCTACAAAAGTTGGGTATTCATCCTTTCTGATGGAGGCATAATACTCCATTGTGTATATGGACCACATCTTCCTTATCCATTCATCCGTTGAAGGGCATCTTGGTTCTTTCCACAGTTTGGTGATAATAGCCATTGCTGCAATAAACATTGGGGTACAGATGGCCCTTCTTTTCACTACATCTGTATCTTTGGAATACCCAACTTTTGTAGCAACATGGATGGGACCGGAAGAGATTATGCTGAGTGAAATAAGTCAAGCAGAGAGAGTCAAGTATCATATGCTTTCACTTATTTGTGGAGCGTAACAAAGAACATGGAGGACATGGGGAGATGGAGAGGAGAAAGGAGTTGAGGGAAATTGGAAGGGGAGATGAACCATGAGAGACTATGGACTCTGAAAAACAACCTGAGGGTTTTGAAGGGGTGGGGGGTGGGAGGTTGAGGGAATCAGGTTGTGGGTAATAGGGAGGGCATGTATTGCATGGAGCACTGGGTGTGGTGCAAAAACAATGAATACTGTTACACTGAAAAGAAATTTTAAAAAAAGATAAAATACTAAAAAAAAAAATGCTGAATACCACAAAAAAAAAAGTTTGCTGTACTATGTCAAATGCTTTTTCTGCATCTATTGAGAGTATCATACAGTTCTTGTTCTTTCTTTTACTAATGTATTGCATCACATAGATTGATTTGTGGATGTTGAACCAAACTTTCAGCCCAGGAATAAATTCCACTTGGTCAGGTGCATAGACCTTTTAATGTACTATTGGGTCCCATTGGCTAGTATTTTGGTGAAAATTTTTGCATCCATGTTCATCAGAGATATTGCTCAGTAATTTTCCTTTTTGATGGGGGTCTTTGTCAGGATTTGGAATCAGGGTAATGGTGGCCTCATAAAATGAGTTTGGAAGTTTTCCTTCCATTTCTATTTTTTGGAATGACTTCTGGAAAAGAGGTCTTAATTCGTCAAATGTTTGGTAGAATTCCTCTGGGAAGCCATCTGGCCCTGGGCTCTTGTTTGTTGGGAGATTTTTGATGACTGCTTCAATTTCCTTATTGGTTATGGGTCTGTTCATGTTTTCTAGTTCTTCCGGGTTCAGTTTTGGTAGGTTCTATGTCTGTAGGAATGCATCCACTTCTTTCAGATTGTCAAATTTACTGGTGTATAGGTGCTCATAATATGTTCTTACAGTTGTTTTTATTTCTTCGGTGTTGGTTGTGAACTCTCTTTCATCCATGAGTTTATTAATTTGGGTCCTTTCTCCTTTCTTTTTGCTAAATCTGGCCAGAGGTTGTCAGTCTTATTAATTCTTTCAAAGAAGCAGCTCCTTGTGTTGTTGATCTTTTCTACTTGTCTTTTGATTTCTATTACATTGATTTCTACTCTGATTTTATATTTTGATTCTCCTGTTGGTTTAAACTTTCTTTGTTATTCTTTCTACAGCTCCTTTAGGTGTAGGGTTAGGTTGTATATTTGAGACGTTTCTTGTTTCTTGAGAAAGTCTTGTAGTGTTATATATTTCTGACTTAGGACTGCCTTTGCTGCATCCAAAAGATTTTGAAGAGTTGTGTTTTCATTTTCATTTGTATTCATGATTTTTTTTTATTTTTATTTATTTATTTATTTTTATTTGTTTATTTACAGCTTAACAGTGTTCATTGTTTTGGCATCACACCCAGTGCTCCATGCAGTACGTGCCCTCCCTATTACCCACCACCTGGTTCCTCAACCTCCCACCCCACACCCCCACACCCCCGCCACCCCTTCATAACCCTCTGGTTGTTTTTCAGAGTCCATAGTCTCTCATGGTTCATCTCCCCTTCCAGTTTCACTCAACTCCCTCTCCTCTCCATCTCCCCATGTCCTCCGTGTTCTTTGTTATGCTCCACAAATAAGTGAAACCATATGATACTTGACTCTCTCTGCTTGACTTATTTCGCTCAGCATAATTTCTTCCAGTCCCGTCCATGTTGCTACAAAAGTTGGGTATTCGTCCTTTCTGATGGAGGCATAATACTCCATTGTGTATATGGATCACATCTTCCTTATCCATTCATCCGTTGAAGGGCATCTTGGTTCTTTCAACAGTTTGGCGACCGTAGCCATTGTTGCAATAAACACTGGGGTACAAATGGCCCTTCTTTTCACTACATCTGTATCTTTGGGGTAAATACCCAGCAGTGCAATTGTAGGGTCATAGGGAAGCGCTATTTTTAATTTCCTCAGGAATCTCCACACTGTTCTCCAAAGTGGCTGCACTAACTTGCATTCCCACCAACAGTGTAAGAGGGTTCCCCTTTCTCCACATCCTCTCCAACACACGTTGTTTCCTGTCTTGCCAATTTTGGCCATTCTAACTGGTGTCAGGTGGTATCTCAATGTGGTTTTAATTTGAATCTCCCTGATGGCTAGTGATGATGAACATTTTTTCATTAATTTATTTATTTATTTTCAGCATAAAAGTACTCATTGTTTTTGCAACACACCCAGTGCTCCATGCAATACGTGCCCTCTCTATTACCCTCAGCAGGTTCCCCAACATCCCAACCCCCACCCCTTCAAAACCCTCTTGTTGTTTTTCAGAGTCCATAGTCTCTCATGGTTCATCTCACCTTCCAATTTCCCACAACTCCCTTCTCCTCTCCATCTCCCCATGTCCTCCATGTTCTTTGTTATGCTCCACAAATAAGTGAAACCATATGATACTTGACTCATTCTGCTTGACTTATTTTGCTAAACAACCTCTTCCAGTCCCATCCATGTTGCTACAAAAGTTGGGTATTCATCCTTTCTGATGGAGGCATAATACTCCATCATGTATATGGACCACATCTTCCTTATCCATTCGTCCGTTGAAGGGCATCTTGGTTCTTTCAACAGTTTGGAGACCCTGGCCATTGATGCTATAAACATTGGGGTACAAATGGCTCTTCTTTTCACTATATCTGTATCTTTGGGGTAAATACCAGCAGTGCAATTGCAGGGTCATAGGGAAGCTCTGTTTTTAATTTCTGGAGGAATCTGCACACTGTTCTCCAGAGTGGCTGCACCAACTTGCAATCCCACCACCAGTGTAAGAGGGTTCCCCTTTCTCCACATCCTCTCCAACACACGTTGTTTCCTGTCTTGCTAATTTTGGCCATTCTAACTGGTGTCAGGTGGTATCTCAATGTGGTTTTAATTTGAATCTCCCTGATGGCTAGTGATGATGAACATTTTTTCATATGTCTGATAGCCATTTGTATGTCTTCATTGGAGAAGTGTCTGTTCATATCTTCTGCCCATTTTTTGATATGATTATCTGTTTTGTGTGTGTTGAGTTTGAGAAGTTCTTTATAGATCCTGGATATCAACCTTTTGTCTGTACTGTCATTTGCAAATATCCTCTCCCATTCCGTGGGTTGCCTCTTGGTTTCGTTGACTATTTCCTTTCCTGTGCAGAAGCTTTTGATCTTGATGAAGTCCCAAAAGTTCATTTTCACTTTTGTTTCCTTGGCCTTTGGAGATATATCTTGAAAGAAGTTGCTGTGGCTGATATCAGAGAGGTTACTGCCTATGTTCTCCTCTAGGATTCTGATGGATTCCTGCTTCATGTTGAGGTCTTTTATCCATTTCGAGTTTATCTTTGTGGACAGGGTAAGAGAATGGTCAAATTTCATTCTTCTAAATATTGATGTCCAGTTTTCCCAGCACCATTTATTGAAGAGACTGTCTTTTTTCCACTGTATATTTTTTCCTGTTTTTTCAAAGATTATTTGACCATAGAGTTGAGGGTCCATATCTGGAGTCTCCACTCTGTTCCACTGGTCTATGTGTCTGTTTTTATGCCAGTACCATGCTATCTTGGTGATCACAGCTTTGTAGTAAAGCTTGAAATCGGGTAACGTGATGCTGCCAGTTTTGTTTTTGTTTTTCAACATTTCCTTAGCAATTCGTGGGTCTCTTCTGATTCCATACAAATTTTAGGATTATTTGCTCCAGCTCTTTGAAACATACCGGTGGAATTTTGATTGGAATGGCATTAAAAGTATAGATTGCTCTAGGCAGTATAGACATTTTAACAATGTTTATTCTTCCAATCCAAGAGCATGGAACAGTCTTCCATCTTTTTGTGTCTTCTTCAATGTCTTTCATGAGTGTTCTATAGTTCCTTGAGTACAGATCCTTTACCTCTTTGGTTAGGTTTATCCCCAGGTATCTTATGGTTCTTGGTGCTATAGTCAATGGAATTGATTCTTTAATTTCCCTTTCTGTATTTTCATTGTTAGTGTATAAGAAAGCCAATGATTTCTGTACATTGACTTTGTATCCTGCCCCATTACTGAATTGCTGTATGAGTTCTAGTAGTTTGGGGTGGGGTCTTTGGGGTTTTCCATATAAAGTATCATGTCATTTGTGAAGAGAGAGAGTTTGACTTCTTCATTGCTAATTTGGATACCTTTTATTTCTCTTTGTTGTCTGATTGCCATTGCTACGACTTCTAATACGATGTTGAACAAGAGTGGTGAGAGTGGGCATCCTTGTTGTCTTCCTGATCTCAGTGGGAAGGCTGTCAGCTTTTTCCCATTGAGGAAGATATTTGCTGTCAGTTTTTCATAGATAGATTTTATGAAGTTCAGGAATGTTCCCTCTTTCCCTATACTTTGAAGCATTTTAATCAGGAACAGATGCTGGATTTTGTCAAATGCTTTTTCTGCATCAATTGAGAGGACCATGTGGTTCTTCTCTCTTCTCTTATTGATTTGTTCTATCACACTGATTGATTTGCGAATGTTGAATCAACCTTGTAACCCAGGGATGAATCCCACCTGGTCATGGTGGATAATCTTTTTAATGTACTGTTGGATCCTGTTTGCTAGGATCTTCTTGAGAATCTTAGCATCCATACTCATCAGTGATATTGGTCTGAAATTCTCCTTTTTAGGTAAGGTCTTTGCCTGGTTTGGGGATCAGGGTAATGCTGGCTTCATAAAAAGTGTCTGGAAGTTTCCCTTTTCCTTCAATTTTTTGAAACAACTTCAGAAAAATTGGTGTTATTTCTTCTTTGAAATTTGGTAGAATTCCCCAGGGAATCCATCAGGTCCTGGGCTCTTATTTTTTGGGAGGTTTTTGATCACTGCTTCAATCTCGTTACTAGATATCGGTCTATTCAGGTTGTCAATTTCTTCCTGGTTCAATTTTGGGAGGTTGTAGTTTTCCAGGAATGCATCCATTTCATCTAGGTTGCTTAGCTCTTTGGCATGTAACTGTTGGTAATAATTTCTGATGATTGTTTCTATTTCCTGGGTGTTAGTTGTGATCTCTCCCTTTTCATTCACAATTTTATTAATTTGGGCTTTCTCTCTTTTCTTTTGGATTAGTGTGACCAATGGTTTATTGATCTTATTGATTCTTTCAAAGAACCAGCTTCTAGTTTCATTGATACATTCTACTGTATCTCTGGTTTCTACCTCATTGATCTCTGCTCTAATCTTGATTATTTCCCTTCTTGAGTGTGGAGTTGGTTTGATTTGCTGTTGATTCTCCAGTTCATTAAGGTGTAGAGACAGCTGGTGTATTCTGGATTTTTCACTTTTTTTGAGGGAGGCTTGGATGGCTATGAATTTCCCCCTTAGGGCCGCCTTTGCTGTATCCCATAGGTTTTGGACCAAAGTGTATTCATTCTCATTGATTTCCATGAATTATTTAAGTTCTTCTTTGATCTCTTGGTTGATCCAAGCATTCTTCAGCAAGGTGGTCTTTAGCTTCCAGGTGATTGAGTTCCTTCCAAATTTTTCCTTGTGATTGAGCTCCAGTTTCAAAGCATTATGATCTGAGAATATGCAGGGAATAATGTCAGTCTTTTGGTATTGGTTGAGTCCTGCTTTGTGACCCAGTATGTGGTCTATTCTGGAGAAGGTTCCATGTGCACTTGAGAAGAATGAGTATTCTGTTGTTTTAGCGTGGAATGTTCTGTATATATCTATGAGGTCCATCTGGTCCAATGTTTCATTCAAAGCTCTTATTTCTTTATTAATTTTCTGCTTCAATGATCTGTCTATTACTGATAGAGGCATATTAAGATCTCCTACTATTAATGTATTCATATCAATATGACTATCTTGATTAATGGTTTTCTTATGTAATTGGCTGCTCTCATATTGGGGACATAGATATTTACAATTGTTAGATCCTCTTGGTGGATAGTCCCTTTAAGAATTATGTAGTGTCCTTCTGTATCTCTGACTACAGTCTTTAGTTTAAAATCTAATTTATCTGATATGAGAATCACTACCCCGGCCTTCTTTTGAGGCCCATTGGCATGAAAGATGGTTCTCCATCCCTTCACTTTCAGTCTGGGTGTATCCTTAGGTTCAAAATGGGTCTCTTGTAGACAACATATGTATGGGTCCTGTCTTTTTATCCAATCTGCAACCCAGTGTCATTTTATGGGCGCATTTAGGCCATTCACATTGAGAGTGATTATTGATAGATACGTTTTGATTGACATCATGTTACCTTTGAAGTCTTTCTGCCTATAGATTGTCTCTATATTTCTGTTCAATGATATTCTTAGGATTTTTTCTCTTTTATAGGACCCCCCTTAGTATTTCCTGCAGTGTTAGCTTGGTGGTTGCATAGTCTTTTAAGCATTGCCAGTCTTGGAAACTCTTTCTCTCTCCATCCATTTTGAATGTCAGCCTTGCTGGATAGAGTATTCTTGGCTGCATGTTCTTCTCAGTTAGTACTCTGAATATATTTTGCCAGCCCTTCCTGGCTTGCCAGGTCTCTGTGGACAGGTCTAACATTATTCTAATGGGCTTTTTTCTGTATGTAAGATGCTTCTTTGTCCTAGCTGCTTTTAAGAGGGTCTGTCTTGAATGATAATTTTTCATTTTAACTATAATGTGTCGTGAGGACTTTTGAGAATCTAAAATCTTGGGGGGAAACCGCTCTGCCTCTAGTACATGAACGTTGTTTCCATTCGTGAGATTGGGAAAATTTTCATAGACAACTTCTTCCACTATATCTTCTAGACTTCTTTTTTTTTTTTTCTTCCGCTTCTGGGATTGCAATAATTCTGACGTTGGAATGTTTCATGTCATCATTTATTTCCCTGATTCTGTTTTCGTGGCTTCTGAGCTGTTTGTTCCAGGCTTCCTCCTGATCCTTTCTCTCTATCTGTTTGTCCTCCAGATCACTAATTCTATCTTCTGCTTCAGTTACCCTAGCTTTTAGAGAATTTAGATTAGATTGGAATTCATTGAGAGCAATGAGAACATCATCCCTGGTGGCCTTCAGTTCTGCCCTAACATTGTGAACATCATCCCTGGTGTCTTTCAGTTCTGCCCTAATCAATTCCATTCAGTCATCCATGGCTTTCTCCAACCTAGCTATTGCCTGGGTAATTGTTAGCCTGAATTCCTTTTCCGACATATTGTCTATGTCGATAGCCATTAGCTCTGTTGCAGAAGGTCCATCCTCTATTTTTCTTCTGTAGGGCATTCCTCCTCCTAGTCATTTTGGTAAGAGATGATTGAACAGATGCAGCTGGATGTATCATTTGTGGTGCAGTCAAGGTGCACCCTGGAACGCTTCTGTTCAATCAGGATTCCCCACCCAATTGAGAGGAAAAAGAAAAGAAAAAGAAATAGAGAAAAAGAAAGAAAAAAAAGGAAAAGAAAAGAGAGAGAGAGAGAGAAGAAGGAAAAAGGGAAAATAAAAGAGAAGGCTCAGCCCAAATGGGCCCCAAGGTAAGATTTATGAAGTATACAAAGAAAAATAGACAAACAAAAAGACTGATAAAAGTATATGACAGTATACTGTCATATATATGACAGTATATATGTGTATATATATATAATATATATATAAGTATATAAGTATATATATATGATATATATGTAATATATATATTATATAATATAAATATATATATTTATATATATAAGTATATATATAATATATATCATATATATCATATATATCATATAATATAAATATATATAAAAATATATATTTATATATATAAATTAATATATAATTATATATATTTTATATAATATATATTTATATAATATATAATTATATATATTAAAATATATAAAATATTATATATTATATATAATATATAAATAAATATATATATTTATATTATATATCATATAGTATAAATATATATTCATATATAATATATATAAAATGTTTATATTATATAATATATTTATATAATATATAAGTATAATATATATTTATATATATTTATAAATATATATAAATTATATATAAATATATAAATAAATATATATTTATATTATAGAATATATATTATATAATATATATAAATATAATATATATTATATTATATATAATATATATAAGTATATATATATATATATATATAAAAGCAAAAAAAAAAAAGGAAGAACCTCATGAGAAAGAACCACAAGTATAAGTTTTATATACTATCAGGACAAACACAAATACACAGAAACACTGGCAGAAGTAAAAGTTGGGAGAGTGGTTATAATTTCTCAGTGTGGGCAAGGAAGGTTATTTTGATTCTTCCTGGATGTATCTTGATGTTTTTGCTAAGGGACTCAACTTTCCTAAGAAAAAGGGGGATTAAAAATTGGTTTGCCTATAGGGGTAGCATTGATTGGGGAAAGGGGATTACCTTCAAGTTTAACTATATATGTATATTAGAAAATAAAAATTAAAACAATAAACTAGACTAAACTAAAAATTTAAAAAATTTAAAAAAATAGAAAAGCAAAGAGAAAAAAAACCACAGGTGTATGCATCAAAAAGATCAGGTTAGAAGGTTATTAAGGAATTTGATGCACTGGACATCTCACTTTGATGGTAAATAGGTTAAAACTTATCTATATGTATAAAAAAATGAACCAGAATAGTGGTAAAGAGTTAAAAATAAAAGTTGTATTTATGAAATAGTGGTGGTTGTTCTCTTATCGTCTTTTTTTTTTTTCTTCCTTCCTGGTGGTTTTCTGGGGGAAGGGCCGGCCACGTGGGTTTTCAGTCAATGATGTTCCCTGAGTTAGGTCCCCCCGCCCCCCTCAAGGGGGTGGGCTCTGAGGAAACCGTATTTTTTCAGGCTTTTGTTCACTGGAGGTTTTTATGTTTGTTCATCTGTTTTCTCTCACCTTGACAGCTTTTGATGGTTTTTGGAGGTATAGAGGAGAGCAAAGGGCACCTAGACCTCCATCTCAGAGAGAAGTTTCAGAATGCTCTGCAGAGCTGCTTGCAGAGTAGGTTCCGAGTCACGGTCCCTGGGGATGCAGAATCTCTTCCTTGTACCCAAAACCACAGCAGCGATGGCTTTCTGGGTAGCTCCAGACTGCCAGAGAGGTTCCAAGCAGCGATCACACTCTGATTTTCCCGCTGGCCCGGGCTGGGAATGCCTGGTTTTTCCGGGTGCCAGAGCTCCCAGCTAGCACTTGTGAGCACCTCTCCCAGGGGAGGGTGTGGGACGCACGTGTTTCAGGAATGCTATCAGACGAGGCTCCCAGCCCCTCAGGGGAGCCGGGCCCCAAGCGTTCTTGGGTGTGCTGGTGGCTCAGGGACCAAGACCTGGTGTCTCCACAGCATTCTCTCTGGCTCAGCACCAGGGAGGCTGTCCTGTGTCCGAGGACTTAAGCCCCTGTCCCTAACAGCCCTGATTCCCACAATTGATCCTTTGCTCTTTTTTTTTTTTTTTTTTTTGAGTGCTTTCAACCAGACTCCAAGCTAATGCTGGTCCCCAGACACAGGACACTCTCGTATTGGGGTATTACTTTCCAACTTGTCACCTCTGGTGGCTCCCTCCCCCTTTTATCTTCCAATATCAGTCCGATGTTCCCACTCCACTTTACCTGCCCACTGGCATCTTCTGCTCCTGTAGAGATCTAGACATGTATAATTCTGATCTCAGGCTGATTTCATGGGTGATCACAGTTCTTTGGTAGGTAATCAGCTCACGTTAGGGTACAGGTTGAAAAGGCGCCTCCTCCTACTTCCCCGCCATGTTCACTCCAACAATGCCCAAGTCACAAATTTTTGAGGTGTTATTATTTTGTTCCAGTCATGTATATATTTATTCATAAAACATTTAACTTACACAGAACTGCCAGGTTATCAAGAAAAACAATCAAAGTGGAGGTCATAAAGAAACTGCTTATACAAGAGAGTATAAGAACCTTATCAGAAAAGCTCCAACACAATTGTAAAATTATAAAAATGTGGGGGAAAGTATTTTTATATTTTCCTCTCTCGCTCTTTCTCTTACTAGAAGAAATAACTGAGCTCCCTGCATTTGGAGCTTGGTGCAGCTATGGGAATAACATCATAATCACAGTCTTCTACCATGTTCCTTTCCCAATTGCCTAGCAATTTATAACTCAGGAATATCTTACTTGAGGATGACTGTTTCCCATTTTTAACTAGTGACCTATAGAAAATTAAAAAGGACTCGGGGTGTTGCCCGTATGCATGGCTCATACAGGTAAAACACAGAAATAAGCTAAAAAAAAAAAACAGATACTAAAGACAAGTCTGTATTTCAATGTACTGAAAATACATAAAATAATAATTAACGTAAGGGAGGACAAAGAGAGTAAAACTAACATGTAAGCCATCATTTGGCCTCTAACCAGAAAAGACTGACTTATAACATAAACTGATAAAATCTTTCTCATTTTAGCTTTAAAAATCAACAAAAATCCTCTTCTGGCAAAGAGAGTTGGTTAAACACCAAGGCTACTGATGGGAAGTGGCAAGGATGAAGCTTTAAAATGCATTTTGATTATATTTTTCCTTTTTTTTTTAGATGAGAACTGCACCTTGACTTCTCTTTGAAAGATAACTGTATGAATACAATGTAGCTAGACAGAAGGTTTACATGAATTTGTGAAAAGTTTTGTTTGGTTTCTCAAAAAGGCTGGATGCCTTTTGTCATTCTAGGATACTTCATGGATTCTGAGTACCCTAGATTTTATAGGTCTTACAAGTAAGTAATTGAATTGTGTTATCACAAACTGAGCTATTCATAAAATCATTAATTTGAGGAGTTCACGTTTGCTCTTTAAAGACTAAAAGTTTACTAAGTGGAAACTAATTTTAGTGAAGGATCTCTTTTATCTCAAGGACAGACTTAAGATGATTCTTTAAGGTAAGTGATCAAATACACATAAGAGACAAAGACTAAAATGCAGACACATGTTTGAGAAAGTGTCTGGCCTCCTTTGAATCTTGATTTGAAGCTACTGCTACTATGGTTTCTGATTTGAGAAAGTCAAAGAAATAGCCACCCATCCTTCAATATTTTCTAAAGTAAAGATGAATTTTTTTAATTTTATTTATTTATTTGACAGACAGAGATCACAAGTAGGCAGCGAGGGAGACAGAGAGAAAAAGGGAAACAGGCTCTCTGCTGAGCAGAGAGCCCAATGCAAGGCTCGATCCCAGGACCCTGGGATCATGACCTGATCTGAAGGCAGAGGCTTAACCCACTGAGCCACCCAGGCACCCCGTAAAGATGAATTTTAAAATTCACATTACAAACATTAAAGGTTTCCACATTTGGGGACTTTTTATACTAAGTGTTTTTGTTTATAAGACCAGAAAAAAATATGGAAAATTTTTTTATAGTCTCAGTTTAGGAATTTCCTAAATATTTCAAAGCATTAATTATTAAATTTCAGGATTTTCATGTGGAAAACTCCTTCTCAAATAACAAATCTGCTATGATATTACTAAACAATTAAACTGACTTACTACAGCAAAGAAGAATACAATTCCAAAATAGTACTTAATTGAGGAAAGTAAGAACATAGTTTCTTTGGCATATGGGTTGACTTCATAGTTATTAAAACAAGGCTTTCAAAAACTGGGCAAATCTCTGAATTTGCTGATGTCTTAAGGTAAGAGTTGATGGAGGCCAGGCAAGGTTTTAGGCAAAAGAAAGGAAGAAAGGAAGGAAGGCAAAGAAGGAAGCAAAGAAGTGAGCAATGTGAATCACAAGATATTCCCTGGTTATAATTACACAATTGATGGAGATGGTTGTTCTAGTTCTCAGGCATGCATAGCTAATAACTGTGTTTTGGTCTGACCCATCCAGAGGGTCAGAAAAAAGTAGCCTCATTCTTCACTACATCATTGTCAGGATTTCTAGATGGCACTGATGCCATAGAAACAACAGTTTGGAGTCCAATTAGGAACTGATCTTCATGTTCCTTTTGTCAAATGCTGAGTTGTTGGAACATGTGGTATGGTAGTGATTATATAGCAGCCTTAAACTTTGGAAATCACTTGCAATCATAATACACAGAAATTCATGAGCAAAATAATGATTAAACATGGCAGAATGCTTAGAGACATAATTTAAAATTATCAAACTCAAGCTAAAACGTGTCCCTCAATCTATTTACCTACTTGGCAAGCCAGATAAACCATCTTCTTCAACTCAGAGATTAATTGTTTCCTCTGGCTCCCAACCAAGTGCAACAAAAAGTGTTGGCAATAGCACAGACATAACTTACTTGGCTACCTAATAAAAAGTCTAAAGCTATTTGGTGGTCTACTATCACTAAAATATTTAGTTGCCTATTGAGCCTCAAAAGCTGTCAGAGTCAATTACAATTTTAACTAAAGTTAACTACATATTTCTGGCCATGTTTTCCAATTAATGATCACTTATAAAAATCTCCATTTGGATGGAACCAGGGAAAGTGAATCAGTGATTCATCTAGGAAATTCTCCAGCTGTTACGTCGTGGAAGGTTTCCTTGGGAGGTGAAGAAAGATGGTAGTATCTGCTAATAATAAACCCAAGTGTATTATGTGAGTTCCTTGTAGTATTGGACCAGATCTGCTTGCAGAAAATGGTGTCTAAGAGCAGATGATATTCCAAAAAGCACAGATTGGTCTGCTACTAAGCCATAAGGAGAGAGACTATGAACTATGGAAGCTCAAATAATTCTGAATGTTTTCTACTAGGCCAGAAGATGGGAGATCATATAGAAAGTGGAGTTTTGTGTAAGTGAGAATGCCTGGCAGAGCTCTTAAATGAGAGCCTCATGATTCCCCAAATGGGAAACTGAGGAAACCTTTGCCAGTATGGGAGCCATGGATCTTTATCAAAGACTATGACATTCTGGGGCACCTGGGTGGCTCAGTGAGTTAAAGCCTCTGCCTTCGGCTCAGGTCATGATCTCAGGGTTCTGGGATCGAGCTCCACATCAGGCTCTCTGCTCCGCGGGGAGCCTGCTTCCTCCTCTCTCTCTGCCTGCCTCTCTGCCTAGTTGTGATTTCTCTCTGTCAAATATATAAAATATTTTTTAAAAAGACTGTGACATTCTGAAAACAGACAGAGGAAAAAAAAAACATACTCACATCCAATTATAGGGAGTAATAATAGGAATCCAATTTAGAAGTATTCAAATAGGCTGTGAGATTCTTTCCCCTACATATGTCTAACTTTTAGAGTTTTACCAGGATTATACTATTGGAAAATAAGGCATATATTAGAGGTACTATAAGTGATTTTTTTCTAAAACTTTCTTAGCAGAATTGGTTTAGAATTATGGCAAACTTTGTCCCTGCTATGATGTAGAGTCAAAACAGGGTTCTACCTGAAAGCATCTGCAAATACAAGACAAGTGTCCTGGCAACACCAGAGATTATGTTCATATAACTTACATCCAAATCATTTCCAATATTCTGTCTTAGCTGTTGGAAACCAATTATGGCATTCTGTGACCTCTTTGAACTCCTCCAAAGTCCTATTTAGGGAAGGTAATACAGGAGCAAGCACCTTTGTAAAGGCTTTATACTGACTCCGTGTAGTGGGGCATTCTCAAATAACAATTCTGTTATCCCTATCATCTCCAATCTTCTGGTTTAGTAGAAAATACAAATGTAATTCTCAAATTAAAATTACTCAAACTTGCCTTATAAGATAATTAATTGCAAAGTTCCTTAGTTTACATGTTCCCTTAAATTTTATCTGGTGTGGAGACAAGTAAGAAGGGCATTTGTCAATCCTTGATCAGAATGGATTAGGCAGGGCTCCAAAAAAGTGTTGGTACATACCAGCCTAAAAATAGTACTACTGAATACTAAACAGCACAGACTCATATTTCCAGGTTGCAAACAGTCATTTTAACTAAATGACTACTAAGGGATAAAAATAGAGGTACCTAGAAATCCAAATCTAGGGATTTTTCACAACATTCTTCCACAAATTCTCATTAATGAACATCTCCCCTTGGCTCTATCTCTGCTTGAGAAGCATCTTAACCTAATCAATTGATACCATTTAGATAGATCAAAGAACATAAGGCCACTTTGCCCTTAATTCCAACTGTTGGTAAATCCACATGAAGTCTTTTTCTCACTTCATTCTTTGTCTCCCTTTCACTAATTTGCAATGAAAATAGGCTATCTTTCTTTCTCCAGCAGCCCAATTCCCTTGGGAAAGGGCAGTTGGTTTATATTCCATCTATCCGTAACTCCTAGAAGACTACTGTACAGAGAGTAGACAATCAGTTATCATTAGGAGGCACACAGACCAGATCTATACTATATCTGCCATGTTTTCCCATATAAATATCGGCATTTTGGGCAACTTTATAAAAATGCTAAGAGGACTTTATCTTTCTTTTGTGTGACCGGCTTTCAGTGCTTGCCTCTAAGTCAACCTATAAGACATTCATTACTGGTGACAACTCCAGTCTGTCTCACTCTTATTTTCAACAATGACTACCCACAGTTAAAATTGAAACACCAAAGTATTTCCTCATGGACTCTGCAGAGAATCAGGTCTTGCCAGTGTACCCTCCATTTCTAAAGGGCATAGCAATTGCATGTGAAAGTATCCTGGTATCCCCAGTGACACCAATCTCAGAGATCTCAAACTCACTCAATGAATAAAGGATCTGAAGACTAGTAAGATATAATTTCCCTTCAGGAAGGATAATAAAATGTATAATGACCTGTAAGTTCACCAAAGACATACTAGGAGAATGGCAATGCAATTTTTGAGACTAAAATCATGGCTGTTAGTATTCTTTTAGATTTCAAGTATGAAGACACATAAATTAC
This sequence comes from Meles meles, assembly GCF_922984935.1. Classification (NCBI taxonomy): domain Eukaryota; kingdom Metazoa; phylum Chordata; class Mammalia; order Carnivora; family Mustelidae; genus Meles; species Meles meles. Next base: position 56,515,225 of record NC_060071.1, read on the forward strand.
CACCAGTGATTATGATTGACACATAGGCTAGCAAAATGCCTTTGTCAAGGTTCAACATCAAAAATATCAGACCTTAAGAGATTTTTGTGTGTGTTTGACTATTTCAGTTTCTTCCATTATTGCAATATTTGTTACAAAAATATAAAATATAATCACAAGAAGATAATTAAAAAACAATCTATATTTATGCCCCCCAAGAAATAATTACTATTAACATTTTGGTTTATACATATACATTCAGTTTAAAATAGACTGAATTTTAAATCTTGTTTTCTCTCCACCTTTTTCACTTATCAATCTACCCTGGACATTTTTCCATGTTATTAAATATTCAAGATATGTACATGTATATATGTGTTATATATAACATGAATTAAATAAGTTATGTTGTGAACACAGTAGAAGTATGTTACATGTATATGTGTGTACATGTATATGTATACATATATATACATGTATAATACATGTACATATACATATATATATGTAACATACTTCCACTGTGTTCACAACATAACTTATTTAATTCATTTTTTTATCAACAAATAAATTACATAAGTATAGGGAGGAAAAAAATTGACAAATAGGTCCAAAATGAGGGTAAACTAGGTAGACTAGATCTTCCCAGCGATCAATGTTAAACCAACTTATAAAAAGAAGAAAAAGTGTAATGATTAAAAATCCAGACTCAGAACCACACTGTTTGGATTTAAAATCAAATCTATTATTTACGGGCGCCTGGGTGGCTCAGTGGGTTAAGCCGCTGCCTTCGGCTCAGGTCATGATCTCAGGGTCCTGGGATCGAGTCCCGCATCGGGCTCTCTGCTCAGCGGGGAGCCTGCTTCCCTCTCTCTCTCTGCCTGCCTCTCTGTCTACTTGTGATCTCTCTCTGTCAAATAAATAAATAAAATCTTTAAAAAAAAATCTATTATTTACTATCATTAGATAAGTCATTTAGCCTCTAACCCATTCTGTAAAATAAGAATGACAATAATATCTCTCTCAAGGATTGCTGTGAGGATTAAATGAGTTAATGCAGGTATAGCTAAGAGCAATGCCTGACACATAGTATATACTTTGTAAATATTCACCACTATTATTTTTACCATTGAACTGAAGAAGAAAGTTAACTATTAAATCATAGATTTCACAGTTAACACAACGCAGTGAGAATGTATACCACAATACTATGAAAAGACTAAGTTAATGACAATGCATCACAAGATGTGTGTGTATGTGTCTGTGTGTGCAGGCATGCAAGGGTGTATAAGAGAAAGAAGAAAGAGAGAGAATTAGAAGGTAAGTTTAATGTGAATTAGAAAATAAAATTAATTTTATTTTGAAGCTGACAGACTCCAAGCAAATGGCTATAGTTCAAGAAAGGAACCCAGGCTAATTTTTAAATTGATAAAGCCTTTGCAAATATCATCTCAATTACTCATAACCATGTGAGTTCTGGTGCAGTGTTGGAATAAACTGAAATTCAGACAGGTAAAGTGACTTAGGTAAGATAACATAGCAAGTGAGTTGGTGCCACTGGGACCAAAAACTCTGAATTGCAACTGCAAATTTTGTGTGATGTTATACTGCCTTTCATTTTAAACTTGTTTTAAGACAAAGATTGTGATATTTGGGGGACTAGGCAAATCCATATACTGGGCATCCCAGACCTGGCCTGCCTCCTGTTTTTAAATACATTTTTACTGGTACTCAGCAATATCTATTCATTTATGTATTCTTTATGGCTAATTCAATACTACCACAGCATAACTGAATGATTGCAAAAGATATCATACAGCCCACAAATCTGAAACTATTTACAATCTGATCCCTGTTGACACAAAATGAACAAACCTTATAGAATCTCTAAAAGGAAGAAAGAGATTTTTATTCAAGCCCAAGTTAGGACAGCTGCCCAGGAAACACACTCTGCACAGGAAAAAAAAGTGTCTGTAGACTGAACAGTTTTCACAGAGTTTTATACTTTTTTTTGTGCTTTTTACATATTGTAATAATCTTGCAAATGCTCCAAACATTACAGATTACCATATAGGCAGGAATCAAAGTTTTAATATCAATGAATAGGGAGTAGGAACTTTGATCAATATCTTTAAGGACAAGATGATTTTCCTTTAGGGTACTCATCGTACAAAGCAGGTATACAATGTATGCTTAGTGGGCCCTAAGTTAGGCTTTTGGTTTAAAAGAAGTGTTGTCACACACTGAAATAAAGCCCTCAGACACCAATCTGAGCAGTCGTGCAGAGCTGTCTCTACAAGGGGGAGGAGCAGCACAAAAAGTTGCTCTTTATAGACTGTGGCTTACTTAAAGGTGTTCCCATTACTAACAAGTTTATAACACATAGAAAAATAAATCAGAGAGAAATTGGAAGTAAATGCTGCATGCCTGAAGAAAGAAAAAAGTAAGATCAGTGGTCACTCTGTTGCAGGCATCCCTAGTGCCTGCAGTTCCTATCTGGATGAGCAGACATCCTATCCCTTTCTGGAGCTTGAGGAGTGACCTGTGTGCGGGCAGGGAGTACATGGAGTACATGAACACCAAAGATAAATGTTTCTCCTAATCTTTTACTCCCTGGATGAGTGTTGAGTGCACTGAGTTGCAACAAGGATCTGGCTGTTTTCAGCCCAGAAACTTCAAAGGAGGCCCAATTTTCTGGATACTCCTTTGCTTTTCAATTAGTCTCATCCAGGGAGGCATATGTTTAATAAATCTTATCTAACCAGGCATTATGAATTCCCACAAAAAGTTAATGTACATTCATACTGACTTAGCAATATGAAATCTCCAGCCTTTAGAGAGTTCTTTCATCACCCATTATAGAAAGTTTGCCAGCACCTGATCTATTTGACTGAAAAATAGAGAACATTCTTTAACATATGGATTGCAGACTGAAAGCAAGAGCTATGAATTGGAATGGGTAAGTAACTGCAGATCTTAAAGAAGATGACTGCTTCTTACCAAAACCAAAAGGCTAAAATAACAAAGCAGAACAAGTGAAAGGGAGAGATGAGATATGAGATACAGATAATAAAGCATGATGTTAACAAATACATCAATTATAGGGCAGGGCAGCCTGAAAATATTAATATGGTTATCCTGAGAAACAAATTTATTTACATAATTCTAAGGGCCTATTTAGTCTGAGCAATTTCACCTCAGTTGAACAGCTATTTTGTTGTTTATGCAGTAAAACTTAAACTGACCCTGCCCCCCTCCCCCCGCCCCAGAGGAACTTACTTAGAAACAAGTCTGGCAAACCAGTAAAATATGGCCGACCAGTCCCTGATAAAAGAGCCCATATACCAGGACGTGTCAGGTCAGGGGGAGATAAGAGAGCCCAGAATACAAGGAGGGGTCAGGCCAGGTGGAGGCGTCCAATCAGTAAAGCGCACATACTATCTCCCTAACTACCAAAGAATGTGGGCACCGCCTTTTGGGTGCCTTTTGGGCACCAATTCTGAACAAGGTGATAGGCTAGTTCAAATAGCTACCATAGGGTGAACTGTAATTCAATTGGCCACCCGTGTGTGACCTAAGATGACTGTGCAGCTTTCTCTGTGTGTTACAATTTCATTGGCCACCTGTGTGTGACAGGATCAACCACATGGCCTTTGTTCTATAAAAGTTATTCTGTGATGGGGCGCCTGGGTGGCTCAGTGGGTTAAAGCCTCTGCCTGACATACAGTAGGAAGATGGTCTCCGCCCCATTCCAGTTCAAGATGGTGATGAACTCGCCTGAACTCACCTCCTCCCACAAACACACTTATCTACATTACCCATGGAATAGCTTCTTCTGGAGAAGAAGAAAGAAAAAAAACCCTGAAAACTGACTCCTATGCCAACAAGAGAAGGCCCAGATCTCAGCGGGTAGGAGAGGCTGGGACACAACGTAACCATAAACCCCAACCCCAGCACCACAACTGGGTGGGAACTCAAAACCCTGAGATCTTCCCTGAAGAGTGAAGGGTATGAATCCCGCATCCATCACCCCCACGTTTAAGATCGGCACCTGCCAACCCCCCAAAACATCTGGCTTTGAAAAACAACAAAGCAGGCATCCATAAGACCCACAAGGTTAGAATGACCTGAAAAACAGCTCTTAAGGGGCTCATGCGCTTGGACTCACCTGCCTCAGGGCCCAGCGTGGAGGCGGCCAAGGGAGGGAAAACCAGACTTCCCGTAGGAGAGGCGCTCTTGTTTCTTTATTGTCCTGGAGCATTGGCCTGAGGGGCAGGCATCTGATGTAACACACATCGGGAGGCTCGCGGGGCCCCTCGCCAGCGACGGAGACGGGCGCGCGCCATCTTGGCGTTTCCCTCCGCCCACCCGAGCGCCATTCTCTGATGGGGAGGTTTTCCTTGTGTCTTGTGTGCTTGTCTTTGTGGCTGCCGCCTGGCGATGCCCTTGATGTGGGGCTCTGGTGACCAGGGGTGCTAGTGTTCCTGGATCCCACGGGAATGTAACCATCAGAGGGACAGCTCTTGGCAGGCTACCTCCCCAACGCACGGAGCAGGGTGAGGTGGCCCAGCGTTTCTGTGGAAAAGTCTCCTTTGCTTGTTCTGAAGCTTCTGCCTGAGGGGCGGGCTTCAGGTTTGGCGCACGTGGAGGGCCTGATGATCAACCAGATCTCTTGCTCTCCCGCTCTCAGGGAGTGTTGCAGGTGCGCATCATCTCTTCGCTCTCCCTCTGCCTCGCTGCAGCTCACTGGTATCTCCCAGACACCTGCTTACACGTTCACCTGGAGCCCCGATTTTTGTGACTGCCACTCAGATCCTCTGACACTGGCGGTTCACAACGCTTATGCTTGTGGTCTCATAAAACCGTATGTAGGTGCATTTCTCTTTTGTTTGTTTGTTTGTTTTTATTTTTATTTCATTTTGTTCCAGCTTTATAACATATACTTGACACAAAACATTGTATAAGCTTAAGGTATAGTATGTGATAATTTGACACACTTATATATTATCATTGCAATATAATTATCACAATAGGCTTAGTTAACACTTCCATCATCTCATAAAATAACCATTTTTTATTGTGGTGGTGTATGCTTGCATACTTTAACAGCTACTGAGTGGGCGTCTGGCTTCCAAACAGCCTGAATCTAAGTGCTGTTTGAGATCCTCACTTTTGAGACCCAGAAAGGCTTGGCACACCCTCACTACTGGCAGCTATTGAAATAGAATAGGCTCAGGGTACCTGGGTGTCTCAATCCGCTAATCAGCAGCCCTCCACTGGGGCCCTGATCCCCAGGTCCTGCGATGGACCTCAGTGGGGGCCCTGCTGCTCCCTCTCCCTCTGTCCTTCTCCCTGCTCATTCTCTCTCGCTCTCAGATGAATAGATAAAATCTTTAAACACAAATATAATGGGCTCAGTTTTCTCATCTGTTAATGAGGATAAGATTTCTTTCACCTTCATGCTGATGTAGTGAACACAGATGTGAACTGTTCAGATGTCCCTTAAAAGCAGGACTTGTTTGGTGGCTCACTAGTTAAGCACCCATCTCCATCTCAGCTCAGGTCTTGATCTCAGGGCTGTGAGTTCAAACCCTGCCTTGGAGTTCCACAACAGGCATGTAGCCTGCTTAAGAAAAGGGTCGGGGGTGGCACCTGGGTAGCTCAGTTGGGTCACTGAACTCTTGGTTTCAGCTCAGGTCATGATCTCAGAGTCTGAGTTGGGGTCCAGGCTAGGCAGGGAGTCAGATTGAGTATTTCTCCGCCTTTATTCCTCCCCCATCACATGCACACAAGCCAACCTATCTCGCTCTCTTTCTCTCTCTTTCAAATAAATAAATAATTCTTTTTAAAAAAGAAGAAAGACATGTTGCCCCAGCCATCAACTCCCAAAGGACTGTTTTCAGACCATGTCCTCATCCAAAGACTGATTGTTGTGGGGATGGAAGGCTGAGTGCACCCATCTTAGCCTTCTGCAGTGTAACCCTAACAGACTAGACAAGGCTTTCTCATATCTTCATTATAGTTTGACTTCTCACTCTGCCTAATCCACCTCTTCCCTTTCTCTACCACAGCTAGTGATCCCTATAAAATACGCTGCATGCCAAATCTTAAATATATATCTATGTGTGTGTGTGTGTGTGTATATACACATACACATATATATGTGTGTGTATGTATATATAGTGGACTGCTTGGATGATCACAAAGGTTTGAGAGACAACAGTAAGAGATAGGGTGGGAATGAACAATAAGTTCTCTTTTCTGCATGAGGCCCCTCCTTCAAGACTGGAAGAGTAATGATTTATTTAATGTATAGAAACCAACAGAGAGAGCCAAGAGAAATGAAAAGAGGAATATGTTCCAAACAAAAGAACAAAATAAGAACTTAGAAAGATGGTCCTTTCTTTTTTTTTTTTATTTATTTATTTATTTTTCAGCATAATAGTATTCATTGTTTTTGCACAACACCGCAATACGTGCCCTCCCTATTACCCACCACCTGGTTCCCCCAACCTCCCACCCCCGCCCCTTCAAAACCCTCAGGTTGTTTTTCAGAGTCCATAGTCTCTTATGGTTCGCCTCCCCTTCCAATTTCCCTCAACTTCCTTCTCCTCTCAAGATGGTCCTTTCTTATAGAGGATTGGCTTTTAGAAAGAGAAAATTAATCGATAGTCACTTGGAAATATTGTGTTTCAATAAAGCCATTTCGTGATCTTTTTTTTCTAAAATCCATAAGTTGACCGAACACTCTGTTCTTTGCGATTTTCATCTCTCTGTTCCTGAATGTGTAGATGTATATATGACTAGATTTAGAAAAGGAGTTAAAACTGCATCAAATATGCCTAAAAACTTATCCAGATGTGTTGAAGGAGGGGACCAGAGACTAAAATCACCACAATAATATGAGCTGACAGAGTAAAAGGAGGTTTTGAATGAACTTCCTGAAGAGTGTTGCTGAAGAGTGGCTAAGACAAAGATACAAGAGAGGATAAGCAAGAAGAAAGCAGCCAAGGAAATGAACCCAATATACAAGGAACAATGAACACCAGTTTATAAGTATCTGCACAGCCAAAGTAGATTAGCCAAGGTATGTTACAATAAAAGCTAACTAATACATTGAGCTACAGAGAGGTAAGCTTAACACAAAGCCAATTGGGCCAATATGTGAATGAGACCAGTGACCTATACAACCATGAAAATCAAAATGCACGTTCATGGCTCATGATGATCAGGTAATGGTGAGGTTTTCATATGGCTATATATCTGTCAAAGGCCATGGCAATGAGAAGTACATCTCATTGCCTCTAACTGCATGGCAAAAGAAGATCTGAGCTAGATAGCCCCCAAAGCAGAGGACTTCCTGCTTCCTGAGAAGATCACAAAGCATCTCGGCTGCTGCAGTGAAGAAAAATGTCAGGTCAATGATGGAGAGATTGGCTAACAGAAGATACATGGTAGGGCATAAGGGTCAGAAGTCACAATGACTTCTACTACTAGAAGGTTTACCCTTACCCTACTAGAAGGTTTCCCATAATCCTAGACATATATAAGAGATAAGAAAAGCAAAAAAGAAGAAGCTGGATCTCCAGGAATTGGAGAGTCCCAGGAACATAAACTCAGACACCCCAGGGTGATTGACTCCATCCATTGGCTCATTTGGTAGGTTCATGCTCCTGATACCTAAAGAAAGTGATAAAATTCAAATTAATACTATTACATTAAGGGGCGCCTGGGGGGCTCAGTGGTTAAAGCCTCTGCTTTCAGTTCAGGTCATGATTCAGGGTCCTGGGTGGAGCCCCGAACCGGGCTCTCTGCTCAGCAGGGAGCCTGCTTCCTCCTCTCTCTCTCTGCCTGCCTCTCTGCCTACTTGTGATCTCTGTCTGTCAAATAAATTAATAAAATCTTTTAAAAAATACTATTACTTTAATATCCTCCATGGAAAACGTATATGAAATTTGGAAGTAAGATATTACCTGAGAATTTCACAAAATCAAATATCCTTTGGTCCACTATTATTGTAGTTACATATGATAGTAAATGAGTTGCCAAGTAGCCTTCCTAACACAAGGAATGGTGCCTAGGAAAATTTATTTAGATGACAAGTCTTTCACATCCCATGTAAATTATTTTTTCTGATCACTTTTTTTTGTTTGTTTATTTTCAGCATAACAGTGTTCATTGTTTTTGCACCACACCCAGTGCTCCATGCATTATGTGCCCTCCCTATTACCTACCACCAGGTTCCTTAACCTCCCACATCCCCGCCCCTTCAAAACCCTCTGGTTGTTTTTCACAGTCCATAATCTCTCATGGTTCATCTCCCCTTCCAGTTTCCCTCAACTCCCTTCTCCTCTCCATCTCCCCATGTCCTCCGTGTTCTTTGTTATGCTCCACAAATAAGTGAGACCATATAATACTTGACTCTCTCTGCTTGACTTATTTTGCTCAGCGTAATCTCTTCCAGTCCCGTCCATGTTGCTGCAAAAGTTGGGTATTCATCCTTTCTTATGGAGGCATAATACTCCATTGTGTATATGTACCACATCTTCCTTATCCATTCATCCATTGAAGGGCATCTTGGTTCTTTGGGAGTAGCAGCTAACTGAAATTTAGGTATCTAAGCAAATGGGAGTTTTGATAGTATAAAAAGCCAAATAAATTTGGAACATCTGGTACTGTACAAATATAATGAGCTTCAAAGAGGTATATCAGAAAGAAGAATTGCACAAGGAATTGCTGAATAGACAGGAGAATTTACTTGAACCTCTTTCTCATTAAGAAAAAAAAAAGACATTGGGGAGAATAACAAGGTGGACCATTGTTCATGTTGATGGTCAAATTAGCTAAGACCTAATGGGTGAGGCAGAGCCAGCATGGGGGACACAGTGGAAAATGCTTCTGGCAGAAGGAAATCAGACAAATCCTGGAGGCAGGAGGGAGTCGTGCCTCATTGACCCTTCAAAACCTGCTCAAATATTTCCTTTTCCAGTCCTCCCAGGATTGACCTCCAGAACATACAGATGAGTCCATATATTTTTGGCATTTTCAGGTAATGATCTAAGCAACCCAAGAAGAAAATGTACATAAAAAGTAAAATCAGGTCTGTGAATCGCCCCCTGGGGATAAAAATACATTATATGTTTATTTAAAAAAAAAATTTGGAAGGGGAGGCGAACCATAAGAGACTATGGACTCTGAAAAACAACCTGAGGGTTTTGAAGGGTCAGGGGTGGGAGGTTGGGGGAACAGGTGGTGGGTAATGCAGAGGGCACGTTTTGCATGGAGCACTGGGTGTTGTGCAAAAAGAATGAATACTGTTACGCTGAAAAAATAAATAAAATGGAAAAAAAAAGTAAAATCAGTGATTTATTTAAATCCATTTCAAGTTAATTTCTGTGACTGCTATAGGATAAAATCCTAGATTCATCCTTTTGCATGTGAATATCCAAGTATCCAGCACTGTTTATTGAAAAGAATGTCTTCTCCAGTGAGTAAAACATTAATAGTAGAACCTAAGTGTGGGTGGCAGGTATTCACCATAAAATTCCTTCATCTTTGTAGTATGTTTGAAATATTTTCAAAATAAAATATTCCAGAGGAAAGGGAGGAACATATCTAATAAAATGATGATGTTCTACAAAAAAAAAAAAAAGTATGCAAATTACAATCTCCAAAATCTCCTAAAGCCATTTGGGTTACATTGGGTATAGAGATTACTTAAATAAATAAATATTTTTAAAAAGAAAAAAATAAAAATGCTTAAACTTCAACACAGGTAAATCGGGCAACATTGCCTTAGAATACTTAACACCTGATGTGAAAAGCTTGAAACTATGAAATGTATCATAATGTAGTGGAAATAATTTTATGAAAATCTCTAAAAAAAGAATTAATCACAGAGAAACAACATAGTTTAGTAGAAAGAACATGGGTTTGAGATTTTTATTTCCAAAATTTATACAAATGTTCAACCACTCATAAGTTGATCTTGGTCAAGTTACTTAATGTCTTCAGCCTAGGTTTATTTATTTATGAAACTGTAACTAGTAAAGTAATCAATGTATCTTAGCCATATGGCTATATTAAGTATTCAGTAAATGTTAAGTTTATTTCTCTTTATTCTGCTTGCCCAAAATAGCCATCTACACAAGAAATAATTAATGAATGAATAAGAAAACAAAATACTGTTAACCAATAGGGATCATCAAACTTCCATATCATAAAATATATTTAAATTTTTTTTCTTTTTTATTTCTTTTCAGTGTTCCAGAATTCACTGTTTATGCACTACACCCAATGCCCTCTATAATAGCCACCACAAGGCTCACTCAACTCCCCACCCACCTTCCCTCCAAAACCCTCAGTTTATTTCTCAGAATCCACAGTCTCTCATGGATCACAAAATATATTTCAATAAGTAAATATTAATATAGTATTCACATTATCTTAATGGTAGAAATTAAACTATCTTCTTTTTTTATTTGCTCTAAAAGAACACTATTTCTTAGTAATGCTTACCACAAAGCTGAGTTGTTATTTGTTTCATATATTCTTCCCAACTTGGCTTCAAGCCCCATGCAGATATGGACCATATCTGTCTTGTTTAACCCAATGCATCAAAAATTTAGAATCACTCCATGGGGCGCCTTGGTGGCTTAGTGGATTAAGCATCTGACTCTTAATTTTGACTCAGGTCATGATCTCAGCATTATGAGATAGACCCCAGCGTCAAGCTCTACACTAGACATGGAGCCTGCTTAAGATTCCTCTCTCTCCCATACCCTCTGCCCGCCTCCCTCTCACAATAAATAAATAAATAAATAAATAAATAAATAAATATTTTAAAATTTTTAAAAAAGAAAAGAAAAGAAAAAAGAAATGTAGAATCACTCCAGAAACATAACAAAGACAAATAAATATTGGCTGAAAGGATAAATAAAAATATCTGTTTGGGTTAGAGACTTGCCATGTAAGGAAAGAAATTCAGGAAAGTGAAAATTTTGCCTGAAGGAAAACCAGAAGTAGGAATAGAACTAAAAAGAAGTCTTCAATCAAGTCAAAGAGACTGAAATTAATGAGGTCAACTTTGGGACCTACGGATGATCTTTAGGAAATTTAGGAAAATCTCTAGTCATTATAGATCAGAAAATAAATACACAAATATGTTAAATAACTTGACTAAAACCATAAATTTACTTAGTGTTAGAGCTTGTATCAGAACTCAGGTCTACAGACTCCAAGATCAGCCCACTTTCTTTTTTTTTTTTTCCATTTTATTTATTTTTTCAGCGTAACAGTATTGTTTTTGCACAACACCCAGTGCTCCATGCAAAACGTGCCCTCCCCATTACCCACCACCTATTCCCCCAACCTCCCACCCCTGACCCTTCAAAACCCTCAGGTTGTTTTTCAGAGTCCATAGTCTCTTATGGTTCGCCTCCCCTTCCAAACTTTTTTTTTTAATACACATATAATGTATTTTTATCCCCAGGGGTACAGGTCTGTGAATCGCCAGGTTTACACACTTCACAGCACTCACGATAACACATACCCTCAGCCCACTTTCTAATTCCCTACTTTCTTTCATTTATCTGTGACTTACTGAGGATACAGCCTGAACAAAAGCATGTAGCAAGGTGATAGTAGAAACTTGTTGGAGGAAAGATGAGCCCCTCGTAGCTGATGATTGGCCTTTATTGATAATGCTGGTAGCTGATGTCTTAGCCTCTGCGATTAATCATCTCTGACAACTGCTCATCAACAAGTTAATGTACCTCAGTGTCCTGGAAAAGTTGGGTATTCTCTAAAACATTTGTTCTTATTCTAATTGTTCAGGCAAATGCTCTTATTTAGAATAGATGGTTTTTTGGATGAACCTGATACAAAATGCTTATTTAATCTATTCTGCACAATCTTTTCCTCCCTGGAGGGACTGAGACTCCTGAAGAGGGTCCAGCATGAGCTAACCACTTAGAAGCTGCCATAATGTTGCTGTATTCAAGTTCTGCTTTCTTAATGAAATCATTCTTGACTCTGTCAACCTGAGTAAATTTCTGTTTCTAGAGTTTCATTTTAACTCCCTTAATGAATTATAAGACCACCCTAATATTTCTTCATTAAGCTCCACAGTGCCTAGCGTAATGCTGGAGAACATAACAGGTCTTCAGTAAAAAGCTTGAGTTCCCCCATTTGAATCCAAATGTACTGAGATTGATCATCAACCTCAGTGTGGATGCAGGGATTCCAGACTTTATCTGGGACTTCAGTATTAAAAATAGGCTCTGTATATGATTGCATTGCTCTTTGAATTCGTCTCTGTTTTAACTCTTACATCTTACAACAATCATTTCTATTTTTTTTTAAAGCTACAATGGAACAGTGAAATGAGTATAGTCTTCAATATCTGAAAAACCATATTTCACATTTTGTCACTTAATAATTTGGTGACTTTGAGTAACATACATTTCATCTCTGGGTCCTTTTCCCATCTGAAAAATGGGGGAAATAGTGTCTTACATACCTGAGAATGTGAGAAAATACATGTCACCAAATCTAGTTAATTCTTTCTCTTTAATGACTTTTGGTAATGGAAATAACCTGTATGTCCATAGTGAGGTCATATATAAGTAAATATTGGTAAATTAATACAATGGGTTGAATAATTTCATAAATAGATGAATGAACCAGATACATATATTTGTCACTATGAAAAAAATCTCCAAAAATAAAATGTTGAATAAAAAAATCAAATTAGGGGCACCTGGGTGGCTGAGTGGGTTGACGCCTCTGCCTTCAGCTCAGATCATGGTCCCAGGGTCCTGGGATCAAGCCCCACGGCAGGCTCTCAGCTCGGCAGGGAGCCTGCTTCCACCACACCTTTTCTCTCTGCCTGCCTCTCTGCCTACTTGTGATCTCTCTGTCAAATAAATGAATAAAATCTTTTTTATTATTTAATTTCTTTTCAGTGTAACAGAATTCATTGTTTATGCACCATACCCAGTGCTCCATGCAATACATGCCCTCCATAATACTCACCACCAAGCTCCCCCACCCTCCCACCCCCGCCCCTTCAAAACCCTCAGATTGTTTTTCAGAGTCCAGTCTCTCATGGTTCATCTCCCCCTCCAATTTCCCTCAACTCCCTTCTCCTCTCCATCACCCCATGTCCTCAGTCTTATTTGTTATGCCCCACAAATAAGCAAAACCATATGATAATTGACTTTCTCTGTTAAAAAAAAAATCAAATTATAAAATCATACATGTAAACTGAAACAATTTTTAATTCCAAAAACATAATTATTACATGTTATTAAACATAAATAAATATATAGGTAATAGAAATATAAAAGTTTGAATAAGAAGGATATCCAAGGGGCGCCTGGGTGGCTCAGTGGTTTAAGCTGCTGCCTTCGGCTCAGGTCATGATCTCAGGGTCCTGGGATCGAGTCCCACATCCGGCTCTCTGCTCTGAAGGGAGCCTGCTTCCCTCTCACTCTCTCTGCCTACCTCTCTGCCTACTTGTGATCTCTCTCTGTCAAATAAATAAATAAAATCTTAAAAAAAAAAAAAAGAAGGATATCCAACCTCAGAATAGTGTTTTTCTCTGTGGAGGAAAGGGAGGACTCTGACAACATGATTGATTCTAATTGTTTTTGTAATGATGTACTACTCAAGAAAGTCTGATAAAATAACATGTTTATTGTTCAATCTTGAAGTTAAATACACAGTGCCAATCATATGGCTTTGAGTACTTTTCTTTTTTTTTTAATTTTTTTGTTGTGTTATTTTATTCACCATACAGTACGTCATTAGTTTTTGATGTAGTGTTCCATGATTCATTGTTCGCATATAACACCCAGTGCTCCATGCAATATGTGCCCTCCTTAATACCCACTGCCAGACTCACCTATCGCCCCACCCCCTTCCCCTCTAAAATGGTTGAAGTATGTTTCACGGTTTCTTTTTAATTTAACACAGCTGTCATGTATTTGCTTCTTTTTCTTCCAACTCCCCTCCTTTCAATAGTTTTCACTAGATCTACCGGAAAGCCTCATCAAGATTCTCTCCTTCAAGTATTTCTGCTGCTCCAACATAATCTATCTGCTCTCAAAACAAATCCAGCCACAATATTAATAGTTTAGTTGTTTCACTTTTGCCTCCAGATGAACACAACCTCATAATAAAGCATTCAAACCTGTCTGGAGTCTGGATTTTTCCAACCTCATTTTCTACCTCATTTTATTACATCCTTTCTCACACTCAAGATCCAACAATATCTTTTTATTATCTGACAATACCACATCATACATATGTCTCCATCCCTTTAAACATACTTTTTCTCTTCAAATCCCCTTCCACCCTTTCCACTCACTGCTCTTCTTTCTCGAAAAATACAATCCATACTTCAAAGTAAACACATGCTATAACATTTAGACTCCTTTCCCTATCACCTCTTCACACTTTAAGCAGATTTATACCTTCCTTGTCCATATTCCTACTCATAGCACTTTTTTCATGCCCAAAGCATGACATATCACCTTAACATTTTGGTTAGTTTTATATGTAGATAGATTGAGGGGGAGGAATTGAAAATTTTATCCTTTTTTATAACCTCAACTGCTATGACATAATTAGAATAAAAAAGGAGGGAGAGAAACACTAAAAATATTGCCTCCATCAAAATCGGCTAATGGTTCTAATAATGTGGAAATATGACCTAGACATAATAAGGATAGCATTCAATGTGGGAAAATCAGATTGTAGTTGAAATAGTAATAGGGATAACAGCTTTGTATTTATAATATCATGTATTTATAATAAAGAGAGAAAGGATATAATTGGATGATTTTTAAAAAACATGAAAATATGATGATATAACTAGGGAAGATGGATAAAAAGCCTGGGAAGGGTTCTGAAGAGAGAAAAAAATAGAAGATAGATTATAAAGGTGAAGAAGAATTAAGGAAAGATGAAAAATGTCAAATTTTAAAAAGGAAGGAAGACAAAGTATATAATTATATAGTATATAATTTCAAGGAGAAGACAAGGAATACTTTAAGTAAGAGGTAGATTATCAGGTATGATTTGTTATCCTAGACTCACTCTCCAGAAATTCTGTTATACTAAACAATTCATAGTACTGTGTCTGCCACTATCTTTTAAGTGCTCCTTGAGATTTATCACTTTCTCCGTGAGCTTTATCACGTATACACATCTAGCTGTGAATTTATTTGTCTTTTGGCTCTCCAATCCTCTTTACCCTACATAAGAACCACAAAATTGAGAAGGTGAATTTTAAGGGACAGGAGTAATAAATATGGGACCTAACAAAACAACACTGAGTGTGTATAGTTACCCCCCTATAGTGGGGGAAGAAAGAAATCAAAAGTAAATTTTCCCCAGATGTACTAAAAGGAAGAGAAATCATAGCCAAATATCAAAGGATATAGAAATTCACGCAACAAAGTTTTAAACACACTTGAGGCATAGTCAGGATCCAATTTTCCACCCTGGGAAGGAGTCACAGACAGGATTCTGGATCAAGACACCAAGATAGGATGTTTATTCACTTGGAAGTCACCAAATACCTACAGTCAACCTCCTAGTCGATTATATTTTGAACCACCTTCTCATAGATTGGCTGTGCTCCAAAGAAAAAGTCTTTCAATTGTTTTTCTCAAACGCAACCATTTGTTTTAACTAATTAAATATCCATAATACAAAAAAAAAAAGCCCTAACTCTTTGCCTTGTATTGTGATTAATCCTTTTTCTTGACCCATATAGAATTTATCAATCTTCCAGAAATGGATTCCCAGATATCTAATACTTTATAGGTGAAAGAAATATTGGTAGCTGGGCTTCCAAATAATAGAATTATCAAGTTGAAAGGGACTCACATCTCCTAGGTTTCAAATTCTAAACCATCATTCATGTAAATTTCCTTCTCAATCTAAAAATATTGAGGTTTGGGGGCACCTGGATGGCTTAGTCATTAAGCATCTGCTTTCACCAGGGTCCTGGGATCAAGTCCTGCATCTTCGTTGCGGGTGGGGGTGGGAGTTGCTGCTCAGCGGGAAGCCTGGCTCCCACTCCTATTTCCCCTGCTTGTGTTCCCTCTCTTGCTGTCTTTCTCTCTGTGTCAAACATATAAATAAAATCTTTTTTAAAAAAATATTGAGGTTAGAACTTCCCTCATCTAAAATATCCTGCACTTTGTTTCTCAAATTATCATAAATCATTCTTCACAGCTAAGTAAAATTCTGCTGCTTCTAACTTAAGATCATTTCTTTTGTCTTTCTCCGATTGACTTATTTCACTAAGCATGATACGCTCTAGTTCCATCCACGTCGTCGCAAATGGCAAGATTTCATTCATATGATCTCCCTGATATGAGGACATGGAGAAGCAACATGGGGGGGTAGGGGGATAGGAGAAGAATAAATGAAACAAGATGGGATTGGGAGGGAGACAAACCATAAATGACTCTTAATCTCACAAAACAAACTGGGGGTTGCTGGGGGGAGGTGGGTTTGGGAGAGGGGGAGCGGGCTATGGACATTGGGGAGGGGAGGCGAACCATAAGAGACTATGGACTCTGAAAAACAACCTGAGGGTTTTGAAGGGTCAGGGGTGGGAGGTTGGGGCAACCTGAGGGTTTTGAAGGGTCAAGGGTGGGAGGTTGGGGGAACAGGTGGTGGGTAATGGGGAGGGCACGTTTTGCATGGAGCACTGGGTGTTGTGCAAAAAGAATGAATACTGTTACGCTGAAAAAATAAATAAAATGAAAAAAAAAAGATCATTTCTTTTACCATTAATAACTGCATGCAATATGAAGAATTTCTGTGTCCCTTTAACTTTTTTGTATTCCTTATATCCTTCTTTTTATTCCTGTCAATGAACTTTTTACACACATAAACTCAACCAACCAAGTCATCCCTTAGCTTTCTGAATGCTAACTGAAGTAAGTCAGTCAGAGAAAGACAAATACCATATCATTTCAATCACATGTGGAATGTGAGAAGCCAAAGAAAGAAAGAAGAAAGAACAAACAAACAAAAAAAAAAAAACAGACTCTTACATACAGAGAACAAACTTATGGTTGCCTGAGGAGAGGGGGAAGGAGGATTGGGTAAAGTAGGTGAAGGGGAATAAGAATATATTTATCATGACGAACACTGAGTAATACATGGAAGGGCTGAATGATTATATTGTACCTCTAAAGTTAGCATATTAATTATACTTGAGTACTGTATATTAATTACACTTGAGTAAAAATTGAATAAAAATTAATTTAGTTTTTAAAAACTCAAATCCTTTCATACTTGCTCTTACAATCTCTTTCTCATCTACCTCTCCACTCCAAAAGAAAAAAAAAGAAAAAGAAAATTTCTCAATTTTCTCTAAATCCTTCCACATTCTACTAACAGTTTACAAAATTAATGCAAAACATTGTAAAATTCTGCACAAGAGAGCAGGAGAATTAATTTGATCTCCTGGTAGTTTTCATTTTGTTTTTAAATTTTCCACAGCATATTTTAGGATGACATGTACATTGGAAATAATTTATTTAGCTTTGGGTCTTTGGCTGTCTCCTCTATTCAGGGATTTATGATACTCTTTTCTATCTTACAAATTATACAAGTAACTAATAAAGTTACTTCCCTCTTCACAGAAAATAATGTCTACTTCATCTTAATTGAAAAGCTTATAACCCTTGCTTTCTTAGTTATGTGTGTCAACAATGTTTCTCACCTTTTTGTCAAATTTCAGGGTGTGAGAATCATTTATAAAATCATCACAGGTAACAGAGTGCTGGATCCTAAACATTATAAAGCCGTATGATTTTTTCTAATATCTTTCACATTATCATATCACTGTGTGATTATAGTTAAAAGTCAAGGTCAGCTAGCCTTCTCCAATGTGTCAGTACCCAATTATTCTCCACTACCACTAGTAGTCAATTGGTTATCCCAAATGCCATCTACTGTGCTTTAGGATAACACATACATACCTGAGGATATGACTCATGTTCATAGGAAGTCCAACAACAGAACAATGTCTGACACTAGAGCTGCTCTCCTTATTATTAAATTTATTGCCATCTGCCCATTTTACTTGTATAAATAAGAGGATTTTCATGGAGTCCTAGATTTTCCTTTGTTCTCTAACACAAAGTACCATAAAATCTTGCCATATGTGGAAATAAAGCTAATTAAGAGTTCTAGACAACAGTGAGCAAGTGACACTGCAGACAGGAGTTTAGAAGGAGCTCATGGATCAAGGGACTTTATCCCTAAGGACCTTTTGGTTTGACCAGAGCAACCAAACTTCCTAAAAATTCATAATTATATACTAGAGAAGAAGAGGAAAAGACATATTTGTCAATATAGTAAGATAGAATAGTCTGTATTCAAGATGTTACCTCGATTTAGAACTTACAAATATTTCAATATAAAGCTTACAGGCTTCCATTTTTACTCTTGCCCCAGTACCCAGAAATGTCAGAGTAAGCCCTTTTCCATCTTCTAGTTCAGTGACATAAGGAGCCCAAAGTGGTCAAAGACTTTGTTTCCTTTGGAAACATTCTTCTCTGGAGCACTAAGCCCTGCAAGCCTACTAAACCAAAGTCCACAAGAATAAATATAGGGGGCATAAATTTCTCCAATAAATTCTTTGTTCTTAATATTTGAGTGACTTTTTCCACTTTAGATTCATATATTCCAACTTTAGGAAAGATAGCAATGTATACATTGGCCACTGGTTTAAGATGTATACTGCACCAAATAGCTTCCTAAACATGCAAGGTTTTATACCTCTTAACCTTTCAGTTGATACAAAAGTTGAGCATTCTCTAGCCCATTCCACCACTCTATCAGTCTTACTTCTGGGTCATGGAGGACAGGTACCTCTAGTGAATCATATAGGTATAAACACATTGTCACACTTTATTTTATTTATATATTTCTCCAGAGCCAGTGTTGTATAGCAAATGATAAGTAAGACAGGAAAGGTATTCTCTAAATCTATGAATGGTAGTGCTAGCAGAAGCACCATGGGTAGGGGAAAAAATCAGAACCCAGAATAAATTTATATAGCCATGAAGAGAGGTCTCTAATCCTTCCAGAAAAGGTAGACACTGGGTTTCCTGAGAGTGTGGTGAGGTATGATACCATAGAAAGTATTGAGGCTTTACTTTCACATTGGCAGCTTGGGCACTCAGCCATGATGGCAGAAAGATCACCCTTAGTGAAGAGAAATTCATGTTGTTGAGTCTGCACAGAGACTTCACAGCAACTATGTTGCTGTGTCCACTGTTTAGACTTCCTAAAACAGATTCTGAGAGAAACAGGAAACTTGTTAGAAAATGCTATGAGAATTAATTGCATTTGAAAGTAGGAAATTAAGCAGAAGGTGACAGAGGCAGAAGTTGGATGACAGTAGTTAACAACAAGGAGCTCTCCACCTGGGATGAGATTCCATAATCACCTCAAGTGGACTGTTAACCAATCATTGGATGCAAGCCAACACATAAAGTGAGCATCGCCTTGGATATGTCAGCTCTTTAGTGAAGGGCATTCCCAAAGGGGCAAATTGATGGGACCGGTCAGATAAAAACTCTCCCACAGGGGGGAAAAATTATGTCTGTCCTGTAAAATCTTTCTAGAGGAATAAATCTTCCTGTCCTAAAGGAGGAGGTCTGGGTGACAGAGAATAACACATGTGATTGTGGCCATTTGCATCTCCTTGATTCGTTTAAGTTCTAGGAGAAGCTCCTTCTGGACTTTGCTTAACATCTTATCCTGTGGGCATCCTATAAAGGCAAAGTTAATGCAATGAAATAGAACACCTTCTCCTAGAGTAGTGAGACCACAACATATACTCAAATCCCTCCTCTACAACATAGTCCAGTCTTCGAGGCATCTGCTGGCTTAGATGCCTCACCTAATAAGGTGACCTAAGCCCTTAAGCATGAACACTCCAAAAACCCTGTGTACTATGTCCTTCTCAGGCTGTAGTTGCTACATTTGTCTATTAAAAATCAAAATTTGCTGAGGTAGTTCTAAAAGTCACCCATAGGTATCATCTTGTGCCAAGCTGTATCCTTCCTACTCTCATGTGTAACAAGAGCCATACTTATCCCTAATGGTCAACAACACCTGTCAATATGGTAATCCTTTTCTTCCCTGTTTGTTTTTGGTACAAAAATCTTGAATTTTTGCTTCTGCCTAGTGCCCAGAAGGGCAGTTGCCATAGAGCAAATTTAATGGGACTCTTGTTATGTCACTGATGAAAATTTTTCCTCTTGTTGTAGAAACCAGGACTTCTAAACCCAAGGTGCCTACAGCTCCAAGAATGGGAAGTTCAGACTTCCCAAATGTACACTGGTTCCTGGATCCATATATGTTACTTCATTGGGACACAGCCCTAAATAAAATTAATAAATTAATATTAATTAATTAATTAAATAAATAAAAATTACTGATTGTTTATACATGCAGTATTCTAGAGAATGCCATCACATTCTCAAAATATCATCTACAAGCTAGTGCTTCAAATGATTATGTAGGAAGCCACTCCACCGGTCCAGCAGATTACAGGTGGTGCAGTATAATGGAGACAGTGGAGCCAACTGTTATATGCCAACTCCCTCACCTCATTTTTTTAATGTAGAGCTTTGGTATGATATGATATTTGTGAGATGCCATGACCATATGTAAAATACTCTATAATTTGTAAGAAAGTGGCTGTCACAAAATGATATCAATTTGCCTTAAGATTATCCCATTGATGCTTCTTATATCCTTCACTTCTTACCTCTTCTTACCAGCAATTTTTAAAAATTCTATGGTATATTCCAGGTAGTATAACCCAAGCAATTGGGCCCTTTGCACAGAACCTGAAACCACTGCAAAAGAACCTTTTCCAGATCTGGGCTCCACTCTGAACTAACAACTTTCATGTTATCTGGTTTATGTCTTAGAATAGTAGTCCTGGATATAAACTATGCTTTTTCAGAAAGGGTAGAAGCCATACTGTGTCTGTAGAAGCTGCACCGTTTTGTGTTCCCACCAACATCTTCACCAACTCTTGTAATCTTTTCTCTTTTGCTAATAGGCTTCACAAGAGTGAGAGGTGATACTTCATTTTGGTGTTGATTTGCATTTCCCTGACAATCAGTGATGTTGATCATCTTGTTATATACCTGTTGCCCATTTGTATGCTTTCTATGGCACCTATTCAACCCCTTTGTCCATTTATTAATTAGATTGTTTCTCTTTTGGGTGGTTTTTTTGCCACTGAATTGTTTGTGTTTCTTATATATTTTGAATATTAATTCCTTATCAGATAGATGGCTTATAAATATTTCTTTCAGTCCTGTAATTTATCTTTTGACTCTATGATTATTTGTTTGTTTTGGTTTTGAGGTTGGCTTTTTTTTTTTTTTTTTTTGCTATGTTGAGTTTTTTAGTTTGATTTAGGCCAACTTTTCTAATTTTGGTTATGTTGCTTGTGCCTTTGGTGTCATTTGAGAGAAGTCATTGCCAAACCCAATGAAGCTCTTCTTCTATGTCTCCTCTATGAATTTTACAGTTCCGTCACTTACATTTTAGTCTTTAATCCATTCTGAGTTGATTTTTTTAAAGATTTTATTTATTTGATATATAGAGAGAGATCACAAGTAGATAGGCAAGCAGAGAGAGAGAGGAGGAAGAAGGCTCCCTGCTGAGCAGAGAGACCGATGTGGGGCTCGATCCCAGGACCCTGAGATCATGACCTGAGCCGAAGGCAGAGGCTCAACCCACTCAGGTGCCCCCATTCTGAGTTGATTTTTGTATAAGTTGTAACATAAGGATTCAGTTTCATTCTGTTGCCTTTGGATATTCAGTTTTTCCAAACCTTTTGTTGAAGAGACTACACTTTTCCCATTGTGTATTCTTGGTACATTTGGTGTCATTAGTCTGTTCCATTGGTCTGTATGTCTGTATTATGACAGTACCATATTGTTTTAACTACTGTATCTATGCAAAATATTCTGTAGTCAGGAAATATGATGCCTCCAGCTTTGTTCTTCTTTCTCAATATTGCTTTACCTGTTAGGATTATTTGTAGTTTTACATGAATTTTGGGATTTTTTTTCTATGTCTATAAAAAAATGACATTGGAATTTTGATAGGAATTTCATTGAATCTGTGGATATCATTGAGTAATATGGATAATTTAACCATAATAAGTCTTCTGATCTGTAATCATGGTCTTCCATTTATTTTCATCTGTTTTAATTTCTTTCATCAATAATTTGTTGTTTACCCCATGACTCTTCTACCTCTTTGGTCAAATTTATCTCTATTTTCTTCTTTTTGATGCAATTATTACTGTGACTATTTTCTTAATTTACATTTCAGATAACTCACTGTTAATGTATGGAAATGAAATAGAATTACCATATGATCCAGCAACCTCACTTCAAGGTATATATTTAAAAGTACTTAAGCCAGAATCTCAAAGAGATATATGCACTTCTATGTTCATTGCAGCATTATTCACAATAGACAAGATATGGGAACAGCCTAAATATGCATCAACAGATGAATGGATAAAGAAAACCTGAGGGCACCTAGGTATCTCAGTCAGTTGGGCAGCTGCCTTCAGCTCATGTCATGATCTGAGGGTCCTGAGATCAAGTCCTTCATCAGCCTCCCTGTCCAGTGGGGAGTCTGCTTTTCCCTTTCCCTTTACCTCCTCCTTCTGTCCCTCCTCCTGCTCATTCTCTCTCAAATAAATAAATAAAATCTTTAAAAAGTTTTGTTAAAAGGTAACATAATTATTCTTATTATGATAAAAACAGATGAATTTACAGAAACAGAGAGCAGGAGGTTGCTTTCTGGGACTGTGGGAGGGAGAAATGGGAAGGTTTTAGTCAAAGGGTACAGAGCTTCAGTTCAATGAAATGATAAGTCGTAAAGGTCCAATGTACAGCATAAAGCCTATAGTTAACAATACTGTATTACATACATTAAAATTTGCTAAAAGAATAGATCTTATGTTATACTTTCAATCACAAAAATAATAAATAAATAAATAATGGGCAGGAAGAAGGGAGGAAACTTTTGGAAGTGATGGTTATGTTTAATAGCATAGATTATGGTGATGTTTTCATGAGTACATACTTAACTCCAAATTCATCAAGTTGTTTTATTTTAAGAATGTTCAGTTTTTTGTATGTTAATCATACCTCAATAAAGTAGTTTTTTTTTTCCATTTTATTTATTTTTTCAGCATAACAGTATTCATTGTTTTTGCACAACACCCAGTGCTCCATGCAATATGTGCCCTCCCTATTACCCACCACCTGTTCCCCCAACCTCCCACCCCTGACCCTTCAAAACCCTCAGGTTGTTTTCCAGAGTCCATAGTCTCTTATGGTTCGCCTCCCCTTCCAAAATTTTTTTTTAATACACATATAATGTATTTTTATCCCCAGGGGTACAGGTCTGTGAATCGCCAGGTTTACACATTTCACAGCACTCACGATAGCGGGGATAGGAGAATAAAGTAGTTTTAAAATAGAAAGAGTATGGGTGTGGGGATGGTACCATCAGTTGAGTGACTGACTCTCCATTTCAGCTTACATTGTGATCTCAGGGTCATGGGATCAAGCCATGGGTAGGCCTCGGCACTCAGCAGAGTCTGCTGGAGACTCTCTCTCCCTCTCCTCTCTCCCTCTCTAAAATATACAAGTAGGGCACCTGGGTGGCTCAAGTTGTTGAGCAACTGTCTTCAGCTCAGGTCATGATCCCGGACATTCAGGATGGAGTCCTGCAGTGGGCTCCCAGCTCAATGGGGAGTCTGCTTCTCCCTCTGACCTTCTCCTCTCTCATGATCTCTCTCACTCATTCTCTCTCAAATAAATAAATAAAATCTTAAAAAATTAATTAACTAACTAATTAATTAAATCTTTTTAAAAAATAGAAAGACTAAACCATTTGGAATGATGAAATAAAGTAGCCATAGCCATGACCTTAGTCCCTTATATAAGTGGAGTAGACAGAATGATATCATAATTCACCTATTTGTAGGGTAGGAGATAAGGCAGTAGATCAATATTTAGGGTCATTCAGATAAAAATTTGTAATCTACTTCCTAACATAGTCTGGAGTTACTAACAAAGATGAGTTTAACTTGGAGTTACTGGGAAATAATAAAATTTGCAGAGAAGTATATTAATGTGATTATCCTACAAGTTTCTCCACTTGTTTATTCTTCCTGAGATGGGTAGAAAAGCTTTGGACACTATTCAGGATAGCAGAAAGATATACAGGTATGGGCATGAGAGCTGCATGCTCCCAAGTGGTTGTTTTTAGTGCTATCAATGCAATAAGTCTTGTAGAAGGCTGTTGTTGCTAGGACCTAAATAAATTTTGCTAGTGACTGTAAAATTCTTTCTTTTTAAGTTAAGGAAACCACGGTACGGAAAGGATAAATGGCATTGCTGAAGCTAAGGAACAAGTTGGTGGCAAACCCAGAATTAATATGTTTGACCCTTGGTTTCCAGTCAGTCTGGTTATTTCTACTACTGCATGCTTCTTTTTCTGTGATGGTTCAACCATTGCATCTAGTTGATGGCCCAGGAAATCATAATATAGCAAAGCTAGTTTCTTCTGCATAGTCTGTCTTCACACTTACTCCAGGGATCTCAAATTTTCTGCTCCTACTTTATCCTTCATCTGGAGACCAACACTTGAGACAGCTGTGCAACTCTAGTGAATAATTTTGCTAATAAGTAGCGTGAAGTCGTGATTTGTTTGACTCCACTCAATCTGCTATTTTTTATATTTGGTTGTGAATTTATCTGTTCCAATTTCCCTATTGAATTACAGAATTAAGTCATTTCTGACTCCTTAGATTCATCTCTCCCTGCTCTCTTTCTTCATGAAGAGTTTCTATCCATCTAACCTACCTGAATCACTATCCAAATTATGATGGAGTCAAAAGACCACAGAATTCTGAGTTCTTACTTTTTAGAATATTATCATCTATCACAAAAAGATAGCTGACCAGCAGCTCTTAAATATTATATTTGTGCATATATTTTAATATATACTGCTAAATAGTCCTATATGGAAGTCTCATGAGCACAACTGTTTATTTGACAGAATACATTTCAATATTTACTTGTATTAGATACTTACTGATTAGGCCAAAAGATATTACATCACTGAAGGGACACAGCCTAATGATTCCTTCTTTTCTCTTGCTCAGTGGATTCATGACCTGTAAGGAATAGAATTACCATAAGAGAAGCATTGTGTTTATCATTCTAGGATTTGTTTCTCTTACGAATCCAGGAACACCTCATCAACATCGAAGCCCATAAGCCTACACCCTGCCATATTACTTGGACCTTCTTTCCAGGTTTCAAAAATGGAATCGCTCACTATGCCACAGAGTTGAGGAACTTTCTAACCCAGGTCTTAAAAACAGTATATCTACCCATAGCATTTGGACTTTTCAGCCTAGAGATCGGTTTTTAATTTGTATTTCCCTGATTAATAGTGAAGCTGGACATTATTCATACTGACTGCTTCTTTATCTTAAACTTCTTAAATGTCTAAGAATGCAACAGTTTCTGTGTTTTAAAATCTCTAAAATAATTAACCAATATTCATCATTTAATCACAAATCTCTTGGCTCTTAGGTCTCTCAGGATATTACTTGTGTAAAAGAGAATCTGTCTGACTATTGTTTTTTTTTTTTTCCCCCTTGGGTTTCGCTTCTTAAAATTCTAATGTCACAGTGCCCAATTATAGCACAGGTCAGAATCATGGAAATGGTGAAATTAAGGGTTATGAAGACCATTTAAAGGGGGATTCATTCAGTCTTAGAAAATGATTCCATCAAAATTTGATTGAAACTAGCTTACCATTCTATCATTTTGTTCTCTCATTAGTGAGTTAAGTAAATACTTCACACATGATCACTTTATAAACAAATCATATTAACTTTTTGAAAATTATGCTTCCACCATTTGGGAGGCCCACCAAGATATCCAAGTTAGCTCACCTTCTGGGGCCAATAAACTGTTTCTTAAGCAATGTGCTTCATGAAATGTTTATGCCTATGTATGTCTCTTCTGAGTTCTCATAGAGAATTCAAACCAGCATAAAAACTTTACCTTCACTGACATTCTGATCTCTTTTTTATCTTTCTGCTTTGGTAGTTTTTGTTTGTTGATTGGTTGGTTTCTGGTTCTTGCCAAGTTTTGTTCCAAAGCTGATTTGCACATGACTATACATTATTCCTCATTGGTGACAACAGAGATTGTAAATTTGGTTTCATGACTTGATAATTTGTCAATCACTGTTAGGATGGTGAGGATCCATCATGGATTGAATTGTGTCCCCTTCCCCACCAAAATTCATGTTGAAGTCTTAACCCCCAGTAATTCAGAATGTGAACTTAGTTTGGAAATAAGGCCATGATAAATGTAATGTGTTAAGATTAGGGTGAGCCCTAATCCAATGGGACTTGTGTCCTTTTAAAAGGGGGAAATTTGGACATGAACAGACTTGCCCAGAGGAAAAATAATGTGAAAAAAAAACTGTGAGAAGACAGCCATCTATAAGTCATGGAGAAAGACTTGGAACTGCATTCCCTCACAGCTCTTATAAGGAATTATCCCTGCCACTACCTTGATTTTGAACTTCTGGTTTCCAGAACTGTGAGGCAATAATTTCTGTTGTTTATGATACCTAGTTTGTGGGGCTTTGTTGCAGTAATATTAGCAAATTATTACAGGATCTTCAGGTGAGAAATGATGGAGAATTTGGTTTGTTAGGTGTTTTCTAATCTATTTTGGGTAAAAATATGTCTTTTTCCAATGGAAACCAAACGTTCTTTGAGCTCCTATGTATGTGTGTCTCTATTTTTGATATTTTGGTAAATCTGATTCTACTTTTGATCTGTAGGTAAGATGGTAAAATTGAATCTAAGAGCTTTATGATGGCCATATTTCTGTAATAAATAAAACTTTTACTCTCATTGTATGAATATGAAATACTTTTCTAATAACATTTGTACAAAGCTTCTAAAACTAAAGAGATTCTGTAATAATTGGTTTATAGATTTAACAAGTAGTAACATGAATCTAACATACCCCATATTCTGAAGAAGTTTTAAAACCTGAATTTCTATTTTAAATAAGCTAGCTTTTTCTGGGTCTTCTGGGCTGCTCAGTTGGCTAAGCATCCAACTCTCTATTTCAGTTAGGTCATGGTCTCATGGTCATGAGACTGAGCTCCACATCAGGCTCCATGCTGAGCATGGAATCTGCATAAGATTCTCTGTCCCTGGAAGACAAGATGGTGGAGAACTAGGAGGAGGCGCCGTTTCAACCTGTACCCTAAAGTGAGCTGATTACCTACCAAAGAACTCTGATCACCCATGAAATCAGCCTGAGATTAGAATTATACATGTCTGGATCTCTATGGGTGCAGAAGACGTCAGTGGGCAGGTAAAGCAGAGTGGGAACTTTGGACTAATATCAGAAGATAAACAAAAGGGGGAGGGAGCCACCAGAGGCGACCCATTGGAAAGTGATACCCCAATACGAGAGTGCCCTGCGACTGGGAACCAGCATTAACCTGGAGTCTGGTTGAAAGCACTCAAAAAGAGCAAAGGTCATGCGGGGAAATTGTGGGACTTGGGGCAGTTAGTGACAGGGGCTTAATTCCCTGGACTGAGGACAGCCACCCCGACGCTGAGCCAGAGAGAGTGCAGCGAAGAAACCAGGTCTTGGTCCCTGAGCCACAAGCAAGCCTGAGAGCGCCTGGGTGGTGGCTCCTGTGAGGGGGGGTGGGAGCCTCACCAGCTGGCAGAACCACAGCCTTTTTGCACTCTCCACACGTGTGCCACACCGTGCTATCAGAGTCTGAGTCGCGCTCCACACTCTCCCCTGAGAGAGGTATGTGCAGGCACTAGCCTAGCGCCTGGAAAGTCTGAGCACTCCTAACCCAGGCCAGTGGGAAAATCTCAGTGTACTATCACTGCTTGGGACCTCTCTGGCAGTCTGGAGCTGCCAGACAGCCACTGATGTTGTGGTTTTGGGTACAAGCAGGAATTCCTGCATCCCCAGGGACCTCGACTGGGAATGTGCTCTGCCAGCAGCCAAGGGGGAATTTATGTGCTCTGGAGCACCCAGAGGGGAACAGACTGAGGCTTCTCTCTGAGAGGGAGGTCTGGGTGCAGTTTGCTTTCCTCTAAACCTCTAAAAACCATCAAAAGCTGTCAAGGTGAGAAAACAAATGAACAAACAAACAAAAAACCTCCAGAGAACAAAAGCCTAAAAAACCGGTTTCCTCAGAGCCCACCCCCTTGAGGGGGGGCTGAAGGACTTAACTCAGGATACACTGCCTGAAAACCCACTCGGCAGGCCCCTCCCCCAGAAAGCCAACCAGAAAAAAAAAATAAAGACAAGAGAACAACCACCACTACTTCATGGATACAACTTTTATTTTTAATTCATTCCCAATATTCTGGTTCATTTTTTATATAGATAAATTTTTAACCTATTTACCATCACAGTGAGATGTTCAGTGCATCAAATTCCATAATAATCTTTTAACTGGAACTTTCTGATACATATACCCACGCTTTTTTTTTTATTTTCTATCTTTAAATTTTTTTTATTTTATTTTAGTTTATTTTAGTCTATTCTTTTTTTATTTTTATTTTTTAATATTAATATAGAGTTAAACTTCAAGGTAATGCCCTTTCCCCAATCAATGCTACACCTATAGGTAAACCAATTTTTAATCCCCCTTTATCTTAGGAAAGTTGAGTCCTTTAACAAAGATATCAAGATACATCCAGGAAGAATTAAAATAACCTTCCTCGTCACACGAGAATTTATAATCACTCTCTCATCTTTTTCCTCTGCCAGTGTTCCTGTGTATTTCTGTTTGTCCTGGTAGTATATAAATCTTATACTTGGGGTTCTTTTTGATGAGTTTCTTTTTTTGTTTTGCTTTTATATATATATTTTTTTCTCTTGTCATCTACATTTATCAGTCTTTTTGTTTGTCTGTTTTTGTTTGTATACTTCATAAATCTTATCTTGGGGCCCATTTGAGCTAGGCCTTCTCTTTTATTTTATCTTTCTTTTTTTTTCCCTCTCTCTCTCTCTCTCTTTTCTTTTTTCTCTCTTTTTTCTTGCATTTGGGTGGGGACACTTGATTGCTCAGAAGCATTCCAGGGTGCACCTTGACTGCACCATGGTTGATACATCCAGCTACATCTGTTCAGCAATCTCTCACCAAAATGACTAAAAGGAGGAATGTCCAACAGAAGAAAAATTCAGAGGCTGGGCCTTCTGCAACAGAGCTAATGGCTATCAACATAGACAATATGTCAGAAAGGAAATTCAGGCTAACAATTATCCAGGCAATAGCTAGGTTGGAGAAAGCCATGGATGACAAAATGGAATTGATTAGGACAGAATTGAAAGCCAACAGGGATGATGTTCACAATGCTCTCAGTGAGTTCCAATCTAATCTAAATTCTCTAAAAGCTAGGGTAACTGAGACAGAAGATAGAAAGAGTGATTGGGAGGACAAACAGAGAGAGAGGATCAGGAGGAAGCCTGGAACAAACAGCTTAGAAGCAACAAAAACAGAATTAGGGAAATAAATGATGCCATGAAATGTTCCAACACCAGAATTATTGGAATCCCTGAAGAGGAGGAGAAAGAAAGAAGTCGAGAAGATATAGTGGAACAAGTTGTCTATGAAAATATCCCCAATCTCACGAATGGAACCAGCATTCATACACTAGAGCAGAACGGTCTTCCCCCAAGATTATAGAATCTCAAAAATCCTTGAGAAAAATGATAGTAAGAATGAGGAATCATAATTGTAGACAGGCTCTCTTGAAGGCAGCTAGGACAAAGAAGCTCCTTACATACAGAGGAAAGCCCATCAGAATAACATCAGACCTGTCCACAGAAACCTTTCAAGCCAAAAGGGTTGGCAAGAGGTATTCAGGGCACTAAATGAGAAGAACATGCAGCCAAGAGTACTTTATCCAGCAAGACTGACATTCAAAATGAATGGAGAGATAAAGAGTTTCCATGACCCGCAAGGCTTAAAATATGCAACCACCAAGCTGACACTACAGGAAATATTAAGGGGGCTTCTATAAAAGATGAAAAATCCTAAGAATAACATTGAAAAGAAATATGGAGAAAATCTACAGAAAGAAAGACTTCAAAGGTAACATGATATCAATAAAAACGTATCTCTCAACAATCACTCTCAACGTGAATGGCTTAAATGCGCCCATAAAAAGACACAGGGTTGCAGATTGGATAAAACGACAGGACGCATTCATATGTGGTCTACAAGAGACCCATTTTGAACCCAAGGATACATCCTGGCTGAAAGTGAAGTGATGGAGAAGCATCTTTCAGGCCAATGGACCTCAAAAAGAAGGCTGGGGTAGCAATCCTCATATCAGATAAATTAGATTTTAAACTAAAGACTGTAGTCAGAGATACAGAAGGACACTACATAATTCTTAAGGGGACTATCCACCAAGATGATCTAACAATTGTAAATATCTATGCCCCTAATATGGGAGCAGCCAATTACAAAAGAAAACTATTAATCAAAATAAAGAGTCATATTGATATGAATACATTAATAGTATGAGATCTTAACATGCCCCTCTCAGTAATAGACAGATCATCCAAGCAGAAAACCAATAAAGAAACAAGGCATTGAATGACACATTGCACCAGGTGGACCTCAGAGATATATACAGAACATTCCACCCTAAAACAACAGAATACACATTTTTTCTCAAGTGCACATGGAACCTTCTCCAGAATAGGCCAAATTCTGGGTCACAAATCAGGGCTCTACCGATACTAAAAGACTGAGATTATTCCTTGAATATTCTCAGATCACAATGCTGTGAAACTGGAGCTCAACGACAAGGAAAATATGGAAGGAACTCAAACACCTGGAAGCTAAAGACCACCTTGCTTAAGAATGTTTGGATCAACCAGGAGATCAAAGAAGAACTTAAATAATTCATGGAAATCAATGAGAATGAAGACACTTTGGTCCAAAACCTATGGGATACAGCAAAGGCGGCTCTAAGGGGGAAATTCATAGCCATCCGAGCCTCTCTCAAAAAAAGTGAAAAATCCAGAATACACCAGCTGTCTCTACACCTTAATGAACTGGAGAATCAACAACAAATCAAACCAACTCCACACGCAAGAAGGGAAATAATCAAGATTAGAGCAGAGATCAATGAAGTAGAAACCAGAGATACAGTAGAACGTATCAATGAAACTAGAAGCTGGTTCTTTGAAAGAACCATTGGCCACACTAATCCAAAAGAAAAGAGAGAAAGCCCAAATTAATAAAATGATGAATGAAAAGGGAGAGATCACAACTAACACCAAGGAAATAGAAACAATCATCAGAAGTTATTATCAACAGTTATATGCCAATAAGTTAAACAAACTAGATGAAATGGATGCATTCCTGGGAAACTATAAACTTCCAAAACTGAATTGGGAAGAAATTGACAACCTGAACAGATGAATATCTAGTAACGAGATTGAAGCAGTGATCAAAAACCTCCCAAAAAACAAGTGCCCAGGCCCCGACAGATTCCAAGGGGAAATCTACCAAACTTTCAACGAAGAAATAATACCTATTCTCCTGAAGCTTTTTCAAAAAATTGAAGCAGAAGGAAAACTTCCAGACACTCTTTATGAAGCCAGCATTACCCTGATCCCCAAACCAGGTGAAGAGTACACCAAAAAGGAGAATTTCAGACCAATATCACTGATGAATATGGATGCTAAGATTTTCAACAAGATCCTAGCAAATAGGATCCAACAGTACATTAAAAAGATTATCCACCATGACCAGGTGGGATTCATCCCTGGGTTACAAGGATGGTTCAACATTTGCAAATCAATCAGTGTGATAGAACAAATCAATAAGAGAAGAGAGAAGAACCACATGGTCCTCTCAATTGATGCACAAAAAGCATTTGACAAAATCCAGCATCCGTTCCTGAATAAAACACTTCAACGTATAGGGATAGAGGGAACATTCCTGAACTTCATAAAATATATCTATGAAAGACCCACAGCAAATTTCTTCCTCAATGGAAAAAAGCTGACAGCCTTCCCATTGAGATCAGGAACACAACAAGGATGCCCACTTTCACCACTCTTGTTCAACATAGTATTAGAAGTCCTAGCAATGGCAATAAGACAACAAAGAGAAATAAAAGGTATCCAAATTAGCAATGAAGAAGTCAAACTCTCTCTCTTCACAAATGACATGATACTTTATATGGAAAACCCCAAAGACTCCACCCCCAAACTACTAGAACTCATACAGCAATTCAGTAATGTGGCAGTATACAAAGTCAATGTACAGAAATCATTGGCTTTCTTATACACTAACAATGAAAATACAGAAAGGGAAAATAGAGAATCGATTCCATTTATTATAGCACCAAGAACGATAAGATACCTGGGAATAAACCTAACCAAAGGGGTAAAGGACCTGTACTCAAGGAACTACAGAACACTCATGAAAGAAACTGAAGAAGACACAAAAAGATGGAAGACCATTCCATGCTCTTGGGTCAGAAGAATAAACATTGTTAAAATGTCTACACTGCCAAGAGCAATCTATACTTTTAATGGCATTCTGATCAAAATTCCACTGGTATTTTTCAAAGAGTTGGGGCAAATAATCCTAAAATTTGTATGGAATCAGAAGAGACCCCGAATTGCTAAGGAAATGTTGAAAAGCCAAAACAAAACTGGCGGCATCACATTGCCTGATTTCAAGCTTTACTACAAAGCTGTGATCACCAAGACAGCATGGTACTGGCATAAAAACAGACACATGGACCAATGGAACAGAGTCGAGAGTCCAGATATGGACCCTCAACTCTATGGTCAAATAATCTTCAAAAAAAAAAAAAAAAAAAAAAAACAGGAAAAAAATATACAATGGAAAAGAGACAGTCTCTTCAATAAATGGTGCTGGGAAGGTTGGACAGCTGTACATAGAAGAATGAAACTCGACCATTCTCTTACACCGTACACAAAGATAAACTCAAAATGGATAAAAGACCTCAACGTGAGACAGGAACCCATCAGAATCCTAGAGGAGAACATAGGCAGTATATCTTCCTCGATATCAGCCACAGCAACTTCTTTCAAAATGTGTCTCCAAAGGCCAAGGAAACAAAAGCAAAAATGAACTTTTGGGACTTCATCAAGATCAAAAGCTTCTGTACAGCAAAAGAAACAGTCAACAAAACAAAGAGGCAACCCATGGAATGGGAGAAAATATTTGCAAATGACAGTACAGACAAAAGGTTGATACCCAGGATCTATAAAGAACTTCTCAAACTCAACACACACAAAACAGATAATCATATCAAAAAATGGGCAGAAGACATGAACAGACACTTCTCCAATGAAGACATTCAAATGGCTATCAGACACATGAAAAAATGTTCATCATCACTAGCCATCAGGGAGATTCAAATTAAAACCACATTGAGATACCACCTGACACCAGTTAGAATGGCCAAAATTAGCAAGACAGGAAACAACGTGTGTTGGAGAGGATGTGGAGAAAGGGGAACCCTCTTACACTGTTGGTGGGAATGCAAGCTTGTGCCGCCATTTTGGAGAACAGTGTGGAGATTCCTCAAGAAATTAAAAATAGAGCTTCCCTATGACCCTGCAATTACACTACTGGGTATTTACCCCAAAGATACAGATGTAGTGGAAAGAAGGACCATCTGTACCCCAATGTTTATAGCAGCAATGGCCACGGTCTCCAAAATGTGGAAAGAACCAAGATGCCCTTCAACGGATGAATTGATAAGGAAGATGTGGTCCATATACACCACGGAGTATTATGCCTCCATCAGAAAGGAGGAATACCCAACTTTTGTAGCAACATGGACGGGACTGGAAGAGATGATGTCGAGTGAAATAAGTCAAGCAGAGAGAGTCAAGTATCATATGGTTTCACTTATTTGTGGAGCATAAGAAATAACATGGAGGATATGGGGAGTTGGAGAGGAGACAGGAGTTGAGGAAATTGGAGGGGGAGATGAACCATGAGATACTATGGACTCTGAAAAACAATCTGAGGAATTTGAAGGGACAGGGGGTGGGAGGTTGGAGGAGCCAGGTGGTGGGGAATAGGGAGGGCACGTATTGCATGGAGTACTGGGTGTGGTGCATAAACAATGAGTTCTGTTACGCTGAAAAGAAATAAAAAAAAAAAAAGATTCTCTCCCCCTCTGCCACTCCCCTGCTCGTGATCACTCTCTCTCTCAATTAATTAACTAATTAATTAATTAATGGTCTTCTTCAGAAACAAATTCTTTTTTTTTTAAAGATTTTATTTATTCATTTGACAGAGAGAGAGGTCACAAGTAGGCAGAGAGGCAGGCAGAGAGAGAGGAGGAAGCAGGCTCCCTGCGGAGCAGAGAGCCGGATGCGGGGCTCAATCCCAGGACCCTGAGATCATGACCTGAGCTGAAGGCAGCGGCTTAATCCACTGAGCCACCCAGGCGCCCCCAGAAACAAATTCTTATTGAATTTACCAACTCAGAAGCATTTTTATATGAGATCATAAGATCATATAATCTAAATAAATTCTTGGACAATACAGACTAATTTGATATATTTTACATAACAGCTATACATTTTCTCCCTGATCATTGCAGTACAGAGCATAAAACAAACATTTAAAATGAGAAAAAAATGTAAAATTACATGTCCAGTCAATTTGTTACACTTCTGACAATTCTGCAGTCTGTCCACTTAAGCATAATGTCTAATATCCTTAGCAATTTTAATACCTTGATTTAGTGTAAAGTAAAGTTATTAATGAATATTTTTGGATAATTTTAAAATATTGATTAAATATTGGTTACGTATTGAGCCACTGGTCACAGTGTGTGACTTATGTCCTTATAGAATGTCTATAACTTTGATCAACTTGGTCAATGTGCTCATTTAAGAATAATATTTCTTGCCTATAAGAAGGTATAAATAGGGTGTGTGTGGCATTGGGCATTATACTTAATGTGCTCATGAGTTTTGCTAGTTTACTAAAATGATTGTATATGACAGACAATTCTCAATTACCTTCAAAACTCTCAGTAAAATAGATATTAGATATGTTGGTTAAAGGTAATAATTAATATGGGTGACTGTGAATATACCAGAAGTAACATCACCAAAAAGTTTCACTGAGTATACAAGTAACAGAATCTGGTTTATCAAGGGAAAAATGTATATTTACCTTATGATAAAATGTTATTCCAGAATGTGAAAGGAATAGTAAAAAATAAAACCAAATAGATACAGAAAGCTGTAGGTGATTTTCAGGGAGTAAATTTTATTTGCTTTGGTTATATATATGATTTTAATTTTTAATTTTTTAAATACTACTTGAAAGGGATTCACACACCCTGATGTCTATAGCAGCATTATCAGCAACAGCCAAATTATGGAGAGAGCCCAAATGCCCATCAACTGATGAATGGGTAAAGATGTAATATATATACACAGTGGAAACCCAGCTGTAAAAAAGAATGAAATCTTGTCATTTACAACAATGTGGAGGGAGCTAAAGAGGATTATGCTAGGTGAAATAAGTAAGATAAAGACAAATACCAAATGACTTCACTCAAATGTGGAATTTAAGAAACAAAACAAATGAAAATGGGGAATAAATCAAAGAGTAAAACCAAGAAACAAACTCTTAACTATAGAGAACAAAGCAATGGTTACCATAACTGAGGTAAATGGAGATGGGTGAAATGTGAAATGAGTGATGGGGATTAAGGAGTGCATTTGTTGTGATGAGAACTAAGTACTGCATGGAAATGTTAAGTCACTATATACATTTGAAACTAATATTATAGTGTAGGGGAACTTGGGTGGCTCAGTTGGTTAAGCATCCAGCTCTTGGTTTCAGCACAGGTCATATGTTGGTTGTAGAATCGAGACTTGTTTTGGGCCCTGTGCTCAGTGCAGTCTTTTTCAGATTCTTTCTCACTCTCATTCACTCTCTGTCTCTCTAAAATAAACAAATGTAATATTTTTAAAAATAATAATATTACACTGTATGTGAACTAACTGGAGTTTTTTAAATCTTGGAAGGAAAATATGTATGTGTGTGTGTATGTATAACTTTAAATAATGAGTCTGAAAAGAAGCAATGATAGATGTGAAAATTTTGTACAGCCCAGAATGATCAGCTTATTTAAATAAATGTAGAAGGGGCACCTGGGTGACTCAATGGGTTAAGGCCTGTGCCTTCGAATCAGGTCATGATCCCAAGATCCTGGGATCAAGAACTGCATCAGGCTCTCTGCTCAGCAGGGAGACTGCTTCCCCCTCTCTCTCTGCCTGCCTCTCTGCCTACTTGTAATCTCTCTCTCTCTGTCAAATAAATAAAATCTTTAAAAATAAATAAATAAATAAATAATGTAGAAATGTTTTGCTATCAAATACTACATTAAAGCATGACTAGAGGGTACCAGGGTGGCACAGATGGTTATGTGTCTGCCTTCAGCTCAAGTCATGAAACAGGTATCCTGCAATCCAGCTCAGCTGGGAGTCTGATTCTCCCTCTCCTTCTGCCCCTCCCCCTCCTCAAGCGTGGACTCTCTCTCTCCCCCTCCCTCCTCAATAAACAAAAAGCTTTTAAAAAATCATGTTGTAGAAAAATATTTAATGGCTCAAAAATTCATAATAATAATAATATTATTAAGTAAAAATAAATAAAGGAAGACTAGAATTTTTTTCTATTAGAACGACATAGCATTTATCTTGGTGTATTCATTCTGTTCTCAACTGGAAGCAGTATATGTAATTCTGTATCTTCTCTGTAATTTTCTAAGTAAGCAGATTTTCTGTAGTCCACAAAGGAGGTTGTAAGCAACTTTTTAAACAGAAGACAAGAGAAACAGAAAGGAAAGAACAACAGAAAACTACATCAAAATTAAATATCATTAAGTGAAACTTTGTTTCAGTTCTTTATGGGGATGGGACAAGATATATGCTGCAATGTATACTGTATTCCCTACTGTGGGTCACTATCAAAAAGTGTGAAAGACACTACTCTAAGTAACTCTACCCTAGCCACTTAGATATTCTCCTCTCATTCACACTCCATTACTGAGCTTCTGTCCAAAACAAATTGTTCAAGACATGAAACCTGTGGAAGAGGCAATTTATCAGAGTTATAATAGAGCCATTTAAAAGAAGAGTACCCTGGGTGCTTGGGTGGTTCAGTCATTAAGGGTCTGCCTTCAGCTCAGGTCATGGTCCCAGGGTCCTGGAATCCAGCCCTGCATCTGGCTACCTGCGGAGCCTGCTTCTCCCACTCCCACTCCCCCTGCTTGTGTTCCTTCTCTTGCTGTCTCTCTATCTCTCTGTCAAATAAATAAATAAAATCTTTAAAAATATTTTTTTAATTTTTAAAGAAGAGAGTAATATATGGTGACAGATGTTAACTAGATTTACTGTGGTTATCATTTTGCAATATATACAAACACTGAATCATTATTTTGTATGCCCAAAACTAACAATATTATATTTCATTTATACCTCAATAAAGGAAAGAAGAGAAATTAATAAATTAATAGGACAGCAGTAAGGAAAATTAGAAGGGGACAGAGCAGCAAGTGAAGTGCTTTTAAACGACTCTAACTGATAAATTTCCTCTTCCACAGGTTTCATGTCTTGCAGAACTTGGCATGACAAAGGAGGAATGATGGCACAGGGAGAAGGAGAAGGAAGAAAGCCTGAAAAATGAGAGCGAAGAGGTTTAGAGATCTTCCTAGCCTAGAGGCCCTAAGTGACTGAGGAAAAGTGAAGAAGTAGAAGACAAAAGGGAATGAGAATTTCCTGGGTTTGAATAATATAATACTAACCAAGGAGAAAGAGCCTTTTCTCAGTTCCTTTTCATCTATGAATACATGGCTACTACCGAGATGTTCACCCACTGGGCTCCAGTATGTGTGTTCTCAAAGATTCTGTGTGTGTGCTCTCAAAGATACTGCCATCCTTGCACAGCCCTAAAAGTGACCCACAGAAGTGGTAGAATGTGGGCAAGCTGCAACATACAATGAGAAGACTTCGTTCATTTCTGTCAGCAAATCCCCCCATTGAGTAGGGATTCCTTTAAAAAGAGAGTGAGACAGCTCTTCCTATTCTGAAGTCCTTAAAGTAGTCTATACTCTCTTGCATTTCTAACAATTATTTCATATAAATATTATTCCTTGGGAATTAAAGCTTAAAATTATTATTATCTTATATGCTTACAACAACTATAAAGTCTTGTTTTATTATTAGTAGTGAGCCACCAATTTTCTCTACATTTAATTCTCCGCTTCCTCCCAGGGTAGATACTACTATGCTTTTCATGAGACACAAGATTAGTCAAGCTGGGTAACAAGAATTCAGCACCGAATTTTCTTGTAAAGATTTTATTTATTTGAGAGAGAGAGAATGGGAAAGCACACAAGGGGGGAGGGGCAGGCAGAGGGAGAAACAAACTCCTCGCTGAACAGGGAGCCTGACTCGGGACTCAATCCCAGGACTCTAGGATCGTGACCTGAGCCGAAGGCAGTCGTTTAACCACCTGAGCCACCCAGGCTCCCCCAGCACCAAATTCTTTTGATTTTTGGTTTAAGACTAGTAGAGCCTGCTTCCAGTCACACAAAACTCTTCACCACTTCTACACTATTTCATTCACTTCCAAAAGTACAAGCCTTACACTGACAAACAGACTCTTCCTCCTAACTCCCCACCTCTAGAACATATTTATCTTCACAGCTTCTTAAATTTTAACTATATCTGTGAGATCTTGCTTTATATAATTAGCATTTAATTTACTATGTCTTGTGTTTTAGTATTCTAAGTACAGTTCTAATTCACCAAAAGACTGTTAGCTCCTTGAAGACAGAGATTATGACTTATTCATATTTAGATTCCCTGAAGAAATGAAGAAGTGAAGGTTCATAAACTGTTAGGAGTCCTCATCATTCTAGACACAGAAATTGAGAGTGCTAAGAAACTTACCTAGCAATCTCACATCACAGCAAAACCCAGATGTATAATTTACTATATACTAGACTATCACTCCATGAAGGATGGGGGTGGGGAAAGGAACTTGTCTTTGCCGTTTGAGAAGCACTGCCCTAGAATACTGAACACATGATCTGAGAAGGCTAAATCATAGGCATCATGGTGCAAGAGTATTTTTTTCAGACCCCTTTATAAGGACTTGTCACATTACCTTGTAATTTTAATTTAGAGAGGCAACATAACATAGTGGAAAGAACACTGATTTTGGATTCACAAAACCAAGAGTTATGTTCTGGTTCAGCCACTACATTGATATTGGGCAAGTTGATTAAATTCTTGAACCTCAGTTTATCTATGAGATAGAGTTAATAATACTAATTTCTCTGAGTAAGTTGTAAAGATAAATTTGCCATCATGTATTCAATGTGTAAATATTTAGCAAATGTTCATTTTACTTCTCTTTATTTTGCTTGTCCTTAATAGTGTTCAACATATGAGATTAAATTAATGAATACAAAAATAAAATGGCACTGGCCAGCACATAGCATCAAAATTTCATATCTAAAAGATATTACATTTTTATTATTGTTATGTTCAATTAGCCAACATATAATACATCATTAGTTTTTGATGTAGTGTTCAATGATTCATTAGTTCCATGTAATACCCAGTGCTCATCACAATACCTGCCCTTCTTAATACTCATCACTGGGTTACCCATCCTCCCACACTTCTGTAATGCTCATTTTGTTTCCCAGAGTATTCCAACAATACATTATGATTATCTCCTTTCACATAACAGATATAATAGTCATAATCTTTTAGTGATCAAGATAAATACCATCCTGTGTAGATTAAATATATTTGCTCTCAAAAATTACTGTATTTCTTTATAGCACTTTCAACAAATGTAACTCATTGATTTTTCTTTGTTTGTTTGTTTGTTATCATTCCTGATGTTACTGCAACCCTCACGAAGAACTTCATCTGTCTTGTTGTCCAGTATATCCCAAAACCACACCAGGAATTTGTAAATATTTCAGGAAATAAATATTTGCTGAAAGAAGAAGATATATTTGGATAATTAAAAAAATGTGTCCAATTATATAAGGAATATGGGTAAAGAGACTGCATAGTTCCTAAGCAACAGAGAAGATAGAAAACAAAGGATTCTGGAAGAGAAGAAAATTCAGGAAAAAAGAAGAAATAAGCAAAATTAAAATGGAAATTTAAAATGGATGAAGAAGTTAGGAAAATATATGTATAATAATGAAGAAAAGAAGGCTAAAGCTTACTTAAATTAAGTAAAAGGTAGTTTATGAGTTTATGATTTGCATTACTTTCTGGACCCTCTTTTCACAAATTCTGTAATCACAAATAATGGCATTATGTATCCAAGTGTCTTTTAGGTGCTAAAGCTCTTGGGGAAATGTCTCAATAAGCCTTTATCAGCTGTTCTTACAGAGCCATGGATTCATTCGCATTTTTTTTGGCTCTCCAGTCTTCATCAACTACATTAAGAGCTGAGAATTTTAGGAAAAGTGACTTTAAAGGACTCTGAAAAACAACCTGAGGGTTTTGAAGGGTCAGGGATGGGAGGTTGGGGGAACAGGTGGTGGGTAATGGGGAGGGCACGTTTTGCATGGAGCACTGGGTGTTGTGCAAAAAGAATGAATACTGTTACGCTGAAAAAAATAAATAAAATGGAAAAAAAAAAGAGATGAAGTACTAAGCTTAAATGTAAAAAAAAAAAAAAAAGAAAAGATCTGAATGTGGAAGTAGATGCACTAAAAGTATACAAATACATCTTTAAATATCGGGGAATAAATAAACTTGAAAAGTTTGGGTCCTCACAGATTTAAAGTGATTGAGACAGGGTCATATCCAAATCTCAGTCTAGAACAAAAGTCAGAAATAAGGACACAAAAATGTGTTTATTCACCTAAAAGTTATCAAATGCAGGGAAAAATTCATGAACAATGGTATTTTGAACTCACCTTCACTTATATATTTACTATGCTTTGAAATTACATTTTTTTAAAATTTAACAAGTGAAGTTTTATTTCTTCAAACATATTATTAAGTTCTTACTCTGTACCTGGCATCACTCTAAGTACTTAAAAAAAAAAAAAGTGAGCAAAATCGATGGACTCCACCCTCATACGGTGTTTTTTTTGTTGTTTGTTTGTTTGTTTACAGCATAACAGTGTTCATTGTTTTGGCATCACACCCAGTGCTCCATGCAGTACGTGCCCTCCCTATTACCCACCACCTGGTTCCTCAACCTCCCACAACACCTCCCCCCCCCCGCCCCTTCAAAACCCTCTGGTTGTTTTGCAGAGTCCATAGTCTCTCATGGTTCATCTCCCCTTCCAGTTTCCCTCAACTCCCTCTCC
Source organism: Meles meles (assembly GCF_922984935.1). Classification (NCBI taxonomy): domain Eukaryota; kingdom Metazoa; phylum Chordata; class Mammalia; order Carnivora; family Mustelidae; genus Meles; species Meles meles. The sequence continues at coordinate 56,556,767 of NC_060071.1, forward strand.
TCTCCATCTCCCCATGTCCTCCATGTTATTTCTTATGCTCCACATATAAGCAAAACCAATGGTAATTGACTCTCTCTGCTTGACTTATTTCACTCAGCATAATCTCTTCCAGTCCTGTCCATGTTGATACAAAAATTGGGTATTCCTCCTTTCTGATGGAGGCATAATACTCCATAGTGTATATGGACCACATCTTCCTTCCTTATCCATTTGTCCATTGAAGGGCATCTTGGTTCTTTCCACAGTTTGGCGACCGTGGCCATTGCTGCTATGAACATTGGGGTAGAGATGGCCCTTCTTTTCACTACATCTGTATCCTTGGGGTAAATACCCAGCAGTGCAATTGAAGGGTCATAGGGAAGCTCTATTCTTAATTTCTCGAGGAATCTCCACACAGTTCTCCAAAGTGGCTGCACCAGCTTGCATTCCCACCAACAGTGTAAGAAGGTTCCTCTTTCTCCACATCCCCTCCAACACACGTTGTTTCCTGTCTTGCTAATTTTGGCCATTCTAACTGGTGTAAGGTGGTATCTCAATGTGGTTTTAATTTGAATCTCCCTGATGGCTAGTGATGATGAACATTTTTTTCATGTGTCTGATAGCTATTTGTATGTCTTCATTGGAGAAGTGTCTGTTCATGTCTTCTGCCCATTTCTTGCCTAGAGTAATCTATACTTTTAATGCCATTCTGATCAAAATTCCACTGGTATTTTTCAAAGAGTTGGAGTAAATAATCCTAAAATTTGTATGGAATCAGAAGAGACCCCGAATTGCTAAGGAAATGTTGAAAAGCAAAAACAAAACTGGCAGCATCACATTGCCTGATTTCAAGCTTTACTACAAAGCTGTGATCACCAAGACAGCATGGTACTGGCATAAAAACAGACACATAGACCAGTGGAACAGAGTGGAGAGCCCAGATATGGACCCTCAACTCTATGGTCAAATAATCTTCAACAAAACAGGAAAAAATATACAGTGCAAAAAAATCTCTTCAATAAATGGTACTGGGAAAATTTGACAGCTATATGTAGAAGAATGAAAATTGACTATTCTCTTACACCGTACACAAAGATAAACTCGAAATGGATAAAAGACCTCAACATGAGACAGGAATCCATCAGAATCCTAGAGGAGAACACAGACAGTAACCTGTTTGATATCAGCCACAGCAACTTCTTTCAAGATATGTCTCCAAAGGCAAAGGAATCAAAAGCGAAATGAACTTTTGAGACTTCATCAAGATCAAAAGCTTCAGCACAGTAAAGGAAACACTCAACAAAATAAGGAGGCAACCCATGGAATGGGAGAAGATATTTTCAAATGACAGTACAGACAAAAGGCTGATATCCAGGATCTATAAAGAACTTCTCAAACTCAACACACACAAAACATATAATCATGTCAAAAAATGAAATAACTTTTCTTAAACATGTTTATTTTACCCATAATTTTGTAACTAATTAAAATATCTATGGTGCAAAAGACAAGGTCTAACTCTTTTTCTTCTGTTGTGATTAATCCTTTATCTCAATCTGAATGGAACTGATTAATCCTCCAAATAGATCCCCAGACATTTAATCCTGTATAGATGAAGGAAATATTGGGAACTGAAGTTCTAAATAGTAGTTATCAAGGTGAAAAGGATCTAAAGACAGTTGTTAGGTTTGAAAAAGGTACTAATCTAAATCACCACCCATATAAATTTTCTCAATATTGTGAGTTTAACATCTCCCTCAGCTCACACCTTCCCCATTCTTATCTTTCAAATTGTCACAAAACCTTCTTTATACTCAAGTAAAACCCACCTTCTCTACTTTACTATTATATCACCCTGGGCAAAATAAATCTTGAAAAGGAGTTTTCAAATAACTGTTTCTTTACACAAATGCAACAAATTAAGTCAACCCTGAGTTTTCTGTTTGCAAAATTGAACAAACTCGTTAGTTTTTATTTTTCCCATTAGAATATTTTTCTCCCTCCCATACAAAAAAAAAAATCTCATTTGTCAGCCTTCTTTAAACCTTTCTTCTACTTATAACTTAAAGATAAAATTCATATAAAACATGATAATTCCAAACCATTAAGGGACCAGAAAGATTAGTTTAATCTCCTTGTAGCTTTATGAGGTTTTGTAAATCTTTCACATCATATTTTAGTTGTAGTTAATTAATTATAATTAATGTTAATTGTAAATTATTTATTTTGCTTTGGGATTTTGGTCTCCATGTCTTCTATTTTTACTGAAATGTCTATGAAATCCTTTTCCATCTTATAAACTTGACAAACTCCTGATAAATTTGCTTCCCTCTTCACAAAAGATGATCAATTAATACCCATCTCTTTTAAAAAGCTAGTGGGGGAGAAATATAATTATCCTTGTTACCTTCCTGTGTCATCAGTCTTTCTCATCAGTTGATCAAGTGGCAGAGGGTGGAAACATTTATATAATCAGCACAGACTGATTAATTGCAACCTATGCTGAATATAAAATATTACAAAACCATTTGACTGTTTCTAATATCTTGCACGTTACCCAAGGTACAGTGCGATTCCAGCGAAAAGTCAACGTCAGTTAACCTTTTCCAAAATGTCAACCAACTTATTCACAATTATTCTTCTATACTATTCAATTACTTATCCCGAACACTATCGTCTTTGCTTTAGGATAACACTCATGCACTTGAGGATATGACTCATGGTCACAGCAATTCCAACAACAAAATCATGTCTAAAATTAAAGCCACTTTTTGCACTTCTGAATTTATTTCAGTTCTTCTATTCTACCTGAATAAAGGGAACAGCATCTTCAGGAAGTCTGAAATTATCCTATGTTTCTAATACAAGGTGCCCTATTAAAATCCCGCCATTAGAAGAAATGAAGCTAATTATAGCTCAAGAATACAATAACCAAGTGATACTGCAAAAAACATGATAGTTTAGAAGGAGCTCCTGGATCAGGGGACTTTACCCCCTAGAGAACTATTTGGTTTGACCAGGGCAACCAGTGATCTAAAACTCATAATAAGACACTAGAGAGGAAGAGGGAAATAAAGCGGAATATTTTTGTTTAATATCTTTGTGCTATTTTGTTGGAAATTTTATAAATATTGATAATTACCCATCCCTGAAAATAGGTAAATATTAACTCAAAAAAATTATGATCATCTTGATCATCTCCAAAAAAGCTACTGTGCTTAATTTTTTAGTATAATTTAAATAGTAGAAAAATGTACATATAATTTCATTTTTATGCAATCATTATTTTGAGTAGTTACAGATGTATACAAAGATTTAACTATACAGTAATTCATTCCAGTGAATGTTAAATTCCATTGAAAGTGAATAAAACAGCTATACCTTCCACCATTAATAAGGAAGCACAATGTCTGGAAGATTTCTCCTGTTTCTGGAGCAAACATAGTCTATAACAGAAATAGCACCCAACTCGTGCTAAAAGATGTGAAAAGCTCTCAGCTTGAGCAGGGTACAGATCTGTAAAAGGTATTATTTTCTTTTTTAAAGATTTTCTTTATTTATTTGACAGAAGAGAGTGAGAGAGCACAAGCAGGGGGAGCAGCAGAGGGAGAGGAAGAAGCAGGCTTCCTGCTGAGCAGGGAGCCCAATGCAGGACTTGATCCTGGACCTCAGGATCATGACCTGAGCTGAAGGCAGACACTTAACCATCTGAGCCACCCAGGAGTCCCTGGAAAAGGTTTTCTTTTCAGGCATTTTCAGATTTGATGCAATTAACACTTGCACTTGGACCATCCTACTTGGCATCCTTGTAGTATTAGAAAAATTGGTAGTGAAAAAGAAAAGATGTGAAGTTTATAGCAAGCATTAATTGGATAATCACAACACAATTTTTTATAGTTCTGGATGAAAAATTTCAAGGATTTGGAAGGATCACAGTTCAAGTGAAATACAGACACATGATAACACAATATATCACATCATACCATGGATCCACGTTTTTAAAGGAAAGGAGGTGTTGGCACATGAACATTGGATCTTTTGATCGTATCAAACAGTACCAACCAGAATCTGCTGGTCTAACAAAGGAATGGAATGGCTTACTGCAGGTGCAGCTGAAGTAAAAGCTTGGACTTGATATTTTGAGATACATATATAGATAGATATTTATATTTATATTTTATATGTAAATGCTTCTAATGGAAACAACTTCAGTGAGTACCTTTAGTTTTATGTTTCCCTTGGAAGAAAAGAATAGCTGTGGTACAAATCTTACAATTTCTGGCAGGCATAATTATTTGGCTTGTGCAGGGACTAAAAAAGAATGAGCTTATACAATTATTGGTATGAAGTTCTAGGGAGAGGTAGGTAGCTGGACTTCTCAGAATAACGAGAGAATGACAGTACTCATGCCCATATAGGAGCTCAATTGAGATTACTCATTGTACATGAATAAGATGTACATGAGTAAGATGACCTGCCCCTGTGGTTGTCAGTCAGCCTCTCTCCCCAGCTGTTCTAGAACAGCTTAAGTAGCATTAAAGCATAGCAACAGAGTTGATATCTCTGCATAAGATCAGCTACATGAATTTCCCACCCCTACATCTAATACCAAATTTTCACATTTTTCTAATACTACAAAGATGCCAAGTAGGATGGTCCAAGTACCAGGGTTGATTGCAACAAATCTGGAAAAGCTGGAATAGAAAACCTTTTTCATATCTGTACCCTGGTCAAGCTGAGAGCCTTTCACATCTTTCAGTGCATGAGTTGGGTGCTATTCCTGTTATAGAATATGTTTCCTCCACAAATAGGAGTCTTCCAGACATCGTACTCCCTTATTAGTGGTGGAAGATACAGGTTCGGTCTTTTTCCTTTACTTTAAGAGGATATCCTGACATCATTCCCCAGACCACTGAACTCCTACAGTTTTTTTCAAACTTGATTCAGGATAAATGGCAAGCAAAATTGTATTTATTTAAAGTTTACAATATGATGACCTAGTATACACATATACTGTACAATGATTGCCAAGATGAAGAAAATTAACACATCCATAACCTCATATAGTAAACTCTTGGGACTGTGTGTCTCTCTGTGTCTGTCTATGATAAAATGCTTTAGATTTACTCTTAGCAACCTTCAAGTGTGCAATACCATATTGTTAACTAGAGTCACCACACTATACATTAGATCTTTTGAACTTATCTTCCTACAACTGAATATTTGTATACTTTGACCTATATCTCCCCATTTATGCCTCCCCTAAAGCCCTGGCAACTACCATTCTATTATCTGTATCTATAAAATCAGCACCTTTTTTTGAAAATTACTCCACCTATAAGTGATACTACATATTATTTGTCTTTCTCTGCTTGACTTATATCAGTTAGTATAATGACCTCCAGGCTCATCATGTTATCACACATGGGGTTTTGCCTTTCCTGGCTAGAATATTCCAGTTGTATATATACCACATTTTCTTTATTCATTCATCCATTGGAAGAAATTTATACTGTTTTCATATCTTAGCTACTGTGAATAATGCTACAGTGAAGATGAGTGTACAGATACCTCTTCAAGATCCTAATTTCATTTCCTTTCAATATATAACCAGAAGTAGAATTGCAAGATCATTTTATAGTTCTGTATTCAATTTTTTGCAGAACCACCATATTGTTCTTTGTTAACTTTCATACTGTTTACTGTAAATTAGCAGCTATTCCAGTTTGCATTTCAACTAAGAGTACAAGAGGGTTCCCTTTCCTCTACAACCTTGGTACCATTTATTTCTCATCTTTTTTAGAATAGTCATCCTTACAAGTGTGAGGGGAATCTCATTGTGGTTTGAATTTGCATTTCTCTAATGATTAATGATGGTGAGCAAATTTCTTGGGTCTGTTGTCCATTTGTATGTCTTCTTTGGGAAAATGCCTATTCAGGACTTTCATCCTTTTTTAATTGGATTAATTGCTTTTTGCTAAGAATTCTATGACTTTCTTATTATCTATAATAACCCCTTATCAGATATAGAATTTGCAAGTATTTTCTCCCATTGTGTAATTGCCTTTTCAATTCATTGATTCTTTTCCTTTTGTGTACAAGCTCTTCAGATTGATACATTCCCAATTATTGATTTCAGCTTTTGTTGCCTGTGCTTTTGCTGTCTTACCCAAAAAATCATTCCCAAGACCGATGTCAAGATCTTTGCCCGTGTTTTCGCCTATGATTAAGTCTTTGATCCATATCTCTGAATTCCTAAAATTTTAATGACATGACAGTTTCCTTATTCTTTATGCAATTTATTCACTCCTTTGATAACAAATATGTACAATCTAAGCATAAATGTACCTGCCATTTCTCCTTATCTGGTTTGACAGTGTCATTAATATAATAGGCAATCTTAAATAGATATAAACCATCCAGATGATCCATTTCTCTTTAGACTATAACAAAGGGTAGAACGATAAATAGATACTGATGTCCTTTCCATGTGAATTGTTTCTAACTCTACTTTCTGAGAGAGATGGAAAAGAATACTGACTAGATCAGTGACCATAGATCATATACCCGAGGCTGTGTTAATCAGTGGCTCAGTCACTTAAGTGTCTGCCTTCCCCTCAGGTTAGGATCCCAGTGTCCTGGGAAGGAGTCCCTTATCATGCTCCCTACTCAGTAGGGAGTCTGCTTCTCCCTCTGCCTCTGCCGCTCCCCCTGCTTGTGCTCTCCCCCTTTCTCTCAAAGAAATAAATAAAATCTTTAAAAAATAAAAACTCTGCTCTAGCAACAATAACACCTTTAGTATAACAACTGCTATTGGGGCCAATACTGGGTTGAATTTACAGTAGTCCATTGTCATTTTCTAAGATATGCCTGACTTTTGTAGGGGCCACAGTGGTGAATTAAATAGTCAGAGGTTGGAGATCACCATTCCTATATTGTTTGGTTATCTTACTGCCACCCCTATCCCTGCAGAATATAATGTCCTTTTTTAAAAAATACTGAGTGTGTGGATGTGACAAGCTTGGTACCATACCCTCTACAATACCTGAAATCCACAGGGCAAAGAAACAGTGTGGGAGTTGTACCAACAACCAAGTATATTGATTCAAATTAAACTTTCAGAAAATGGCATAATGATCACAGGGTGGGAGGGGTGTCATTTGGTGGACCTACTGGTGGACCCACCAGATCTAGACAGGGACTCTGTATATAGTTAACTCCCACATGCCTCCCTTCAAATAAAGGACCACAATGAGCCTTTAGGGATTTGAGTGTCCATTTCAATTCAGACTGTGCCCTACAGTCCTCAGAATGTTGTGATATTCTTTTATTCCTAGTATATGATTATGCAAGCACATGGTCAAGGGTACCTTTGGAGAAAGTAGAGAGGATCATTGTCATGTATACTCACTGAGATATCACACAGCCCTTCCTACTGGCATTTTTGTTAAAGCAATCTTGGTGATGCCATACCCCTCAGCCCCTCCCAGAAGGATACAGCTAGGGGTTATTTAAGTAGGTTACACATAATAGATCCATTCGGATATCTTCTTGAGACTTTAGGCTCCTTCCTGTACATTATATCAAGGGAAATCTGGCATTTCAACTTCCCTGATAGTAGTGAGTTCCTTGCACAGTATGCCCCATTGGTTTCAAATACACAAAAAATATTTGTGAATTTACTAACCCCATAAATACTGGGTTTTGATGGTGAGGAGGTCTCCAGAGGAAGCCCACAAGTAGAGATTGTTTCCAGGTAAAGGAGTTATTCTGTTATCTTTTATTACCAGAGATGCATTATAGTGCAAGAGTTAAGATTACAGGTCCTGCATCAAAACCACAAGGCTTTGTGTCCAGTCTGATTACTTAATGCAACTTGAGAATATTTAACATCTTCATGCCTCAGATCCCTCTTGTGTAAAATGGGATGGTGAGAGTATCTACTCCATAAGATTCAAGGTAAAGCCCTGAGAACAATACCTAGATTGTAAAAAGCATCATATGAGTCACTTATTACCTCCCCTAGAACACAAATGATGACAATCATAATTTCATTGTCTCATGAAGGAAACTTCAATTGGTGTGTGCACACCATTACATTGTCTAGTAATTTTGTTAAATAGCAAGCTGCTCAAGATATGGGGGGGACGCTTCATGGATACCTATAAATATTTCATTTTGTTGAAATATTTTAATTTCTCTTTCTGGGAGAGGTACAATGATCTTAGTGTCACTTCCTTAAGCAGAGTAAAAGTTAATCAATGACATTTCTTTCCCACAAATGAAATAACATCACTAATTGTAAGTATCTGGGGGGACTTCAGGCCTACAAAATAGAACTTAATCAAAAATCTCTGATTACCACTAGAGACAAAAGAATCCTGCATAATGAATTCTAAACATGTTTCTCATAACTAATGCAATAGTTTAAGATTCTGCTTTGGTAGAACCTGAACAAGGAAATATATGGTCATGGTAGAAAGTAAGAAAAGATTTAGAAATAATAAGGAATTCCTTAGTGCTCACTGAGAAGTTTACAAGAAAAAACAAAATACACATAAGAGGTGTAAACCTCTTACATTAGAGAGACATATAGGAAAAGGCTGAAAGAGTAGAATATGTTCAAAAATTCAAATGCAAAACTGATTTGAAAGTCAACGGACACTGACATGGAAACCAGGGTCAAGTTTCCAGTGCCTGACTCTCTGATAAATTTTGTTCTAACTCCAGCCAATGCAATCACCCCTCATCTCCTGGGTTATAGACAGTGCAACAGAAGAGATTAAAGGCAATAATGCTGATAATCCAATCTAGCTTTAAAATCTATAGCTCTCACATAGGATTAACAATTTATTACACCACCAGATAGAAGACACAATCTAGCAACAAAGAGAATTAAAATCAAGGTATAAACTCAAGCAAGCAGATGGAGAATGATATAAATGCATAATTTGTCTAGCAATAGAATAATCTGTTTAATATAGGGAAAACATCAAACTTTATTATTTACTCAATTACATGATGACATTACCCTAACCATGTAGGTTTCAAAGCATATATTATTCACATTTTAGCACATTGACATACAGAGTATCAAAAAAAAAAACATGACTTTTAACTTAATGGTGAAATAGATACCATAATATCATAGTAGATTTCTAGACATATAACATGTCCTAAGTGTAATGGATTTTTCTGAAATTGCATATGTCTTTTCTACAACCAGCATGAGGGAAAATCTGTGATTTTTTATCTTCAAAGCCATCCGTTCATGAAATCTTCCTGTAACGCACAAGACGACCACACAGTCTCCTCATTGCCACTTTCATCTCTTTGTTCCTGAATGTGGATTCAGGAAAGGATTCAGAAAAGGAGTGATAACTGCATCAAAAATAGCAAGATACTTATCCAGGTGTGATGTGGGAGAAGGCCATGTGTAGAAAAACATCAGTGGCCCAAAGAACAAAACCACTACAGTGATATGAGCCGACAGTGTGGAGACAGCCTTGGATGAGCCACCAGAGGAATGTTTCCAAACAGTAAACAAAATGAAGATATATGAAAAGACCAGCAGGATAAAAGACCCCACAGAAATGAGCCCACTATTGACAGTAACCATGAACTCCAATTCTTGAGTGTTTGTGCAGGCAAGCCTGAGGAGCCGGGGAAGGTCACAATAAAAACTATCCAATACATTAGGGCCACAAAAAGGCAAATCTACCACAAAAACTAATTGAACCAATGAGTGGATGAAGCCAATGACCCAAGAAGTGACTAAAAAGTATAGACACATCTTTGGACTCATGATGCTCAAGTAGTGCAGAGGCTTACATATGGCCACATATCTGTCAAAGGCCATGGCTATAAGCAGCACCATCTCTGTCCCACCAACTGCATGGCTAAAGAAGGTCTGCATAATACATCCACAAAAAGAGATGGCTTTGTGCTTCTTAAAAATATCACAAATCATTTTAGGGGCTGCAATTGAGCAAAACAACATATCGATGACAGAGAGGTTAGCCAGGAGGAAATACATAGGGGAATGCAGATGAGCATCCAAGGTTACGATGAACACAATGACAAGGTTTCCCATCATCCTTGCCAAGTAGAACAAAAGGGAGAAAATGAAAAGGAGAAGTTGGATCTCCCATGAATTTGTGAGTCCAAGGAACACAAACTCTGATACTACTGACTGGTTCATTCTGTCCATTACCTCATACACAAGGATCAGGTTTCATGTTTCCCTAAAGGAAGAAAGAAAATTTTAAAAATTGCCTAGGCAAGTATTAGTGTTCACAAAAGGAAGCCTTTAGCCCATGGAAACTGTCATCATATTAACAACTCCCAGAGCCAAATAATCTTCATCACATATACGCATTAGACTTCTACTGGTTCCCAATGATAGTATGGATTTAAAACTGCCACAACTAAATGAATTCCATCCCTGGACCTGTTTCCCTTCTGTTTTCTTCACTATCACATGGCTATTTCATATTTCCTCCTGCCCTGCATTCTATCAGTAACATACAAGGTCAACTCCAAAAACTTTGAATAGACAGCATTTCCATCATTCATATGAGTAAACTAACAATTCCTCATACACAGAATATAGCTTTCAAAGTCTCTGTCCATTAATCCTATTGCTTACTTAGACTTTAAACATCTTCCTTCTTTCAGCTTTCAAAATTTCTCATTTTCTACTGTCCCAATTTTCAATGCCCAAGTTCAAATGCTCCCTCCCTTGTGAAATCTTCCAAATCTGCTTCAGTCTCTAGTCTCTCTGCACTGTTAGCATTGATTTCACTCTGCCTCTCCTGATTATATAAGTTTCCATTTCTCAAATTAATGGGTAGTTTCTTGGGTACAGGAATCATCTAAGTTCAGATGAGTATCCCCCACCTCCATCACAATCACCAGTGGTGACTAACACAATAAGTTATTTAATGAGTACTACACACTGGTTGAATGAAGGAAAAAATCAAAGGGATTGAAGAATGATTCCTGCAGTTAAGAGAGTTTATCATAATCTACAAAAGCTCTCATGGATCATACATTTTGTGGTAGCAGTCAGGAGTTATCACAGGATCCCAAGCCTCATCATGCAATTATTTAAATACACAACATAATTATTTCACAAGAGAACTCTGTCAACAAATGCAATATTGGGTCTCAACTATTAATTTAAAATAACCCATAGAAAGCCCTTTATATTTTTCAAACAGGAAAAAATATTTTATCTTTTAATTATACCTACTTTCCAAAAAATTCACAATTTCCAACATAACACCTGAGGCAAATAATCTCCTCCACTAGTAGACAGACAGATAAAGAGAGTCATTGAATCCCCAAAGGTAAGAATTCTTCCACATAACAGTCTTTTTTCTTTTTCAAAATACATTTGGAATGGATAAAAGAGTAACAGGAAAAGAAAACTGGTGGAAAGAGTCAGACAAATCTGTGTCTGCAATTGAGAAAGGGTCACGATTGAGTTAGAGGGATTATGGGCACACAAAAAAAAATGAAGGGACAGTAGCCAAATTGAAGCATGGGGTAGCTAGGATGCAATTACAGTTCTTTAAGGATAAAAAAAATGCCAGAAATAAATCATCAGAGACCCAGTGCTCAGTGGCTGTTTCTGATTTAGTACAACTGCATGACTCCATGGTATACCAACGAAATAATTTATGTAGAAAGAGATATATGAGGTGATCTGCTCATTATCCCAAAGACAGTTGATGGGAGAGTTACAGAGGATCAAGAGCCCATGGCTCCCACTGAATGTTCTTTGCCCAAAATTGAACTTTGTATTAGTTCCATATGTATTCATTCTTTATTTCTGCAGTGACAAATTACTGGGAATTTAGTGGTGTAACAAAACACAAACGTGTGATCTCACAGTTCTAAAGATAAGAAGGCCAAAATGGGTCTTCTAAGCTAGAATCAATGTGTCACCAAACCCAGATTCCTTCTAGAGGACCTAGGGGAGGATCCAGTATCTTCCTTTTTCCAAGGTTGCCTGCATTCTTTACTTCATGTCCCCTTCCTCCCTCTTCAAAGTACGTCATCCCAAACTCTGCCAACTGTCATCACATTTCTTCTCTGACTGACCATCCTGCCTTCCACTTGTAAGGTGGGATTCATATGACTACAATATCTAGATAATCCAGGATAATTTAGCCATCTCAAAGTTCTTAATCACGCTGACAAAGTCCCTTGTGCCATGTAAAGTAATATATTCATAGCCTCAGGGATTAAGACACGGATATTTTGGGGCAATTATTCTGTAACACCACAACATCTCACAAGTGAACATGTTTTAGGTTAAAAGAAAACCTTATCACTAAGCAATGAATCTGACAGAGGAAATTTCAGAAAACCTGTCAGGAAGATGGAAGAGATATTGAAGGAGGAAAGTCAGGTAGTCCATCGGGACCTTTTCCTGGAAACTACACCTTAGACACTACTGAGTCCTATTACATCCAGTACCAAGTCTAGCCAACTAATATCCACTAATGGTGAGGAACCAATCCTGGGATTATCCCAAGATAATCAGCCAAAAATAATGTCTTTTTGCAACTAGGTATACAATTTAGTCCTGAGTCCTTCTCTGAATGATTTTTTAATGACTTCTGTTCATTATTTCAGTAAATATTTTTGAGTGCCCAGAATGCCAGGTATCAATCTGGGTAATGAGGATACAACATGGACAAGAATTCCTGCCTTTGTGAAGTCCATATTCATGACAGAAAATGCAATTCTGGTCTGTTACATACAAATTTCCTTCCCTAGAAAGGGTAAGAACACTTGAAGAAATGCTGTAATTCATCAAATACTGAGGAGTCACAAACACTCCGCTGCTTTCTAGTTCAATTTCCACATTCACAGAGTCTCCTTCCAGTATTGACTGATTTTTTTTAATTTATTTATTTGACAGAGAGAGATCACAAGTAGACAGAGAGGCAGGCAGAGAGAGAGAGAGGGAAGCAGGCTCGCCACTGAGCAGAGAGCCCGATGCGGGACTCGATCCCAGGACCCTGAGATCATGACCCGAGCCGAAGGCAGCGGCTTAACCCACTGAGCCACCCAGGCGCCCCATTGACTGATTTTTTATCTGAATTTTTGCATCTATAATTCCTATCACAGTAATTGTTTAATGCCTTTCTGATAAATATGCATGGATTTTGTCTCCCCAAATGTCATACAAGAAACTTGGGGCAGAATTGGGTACCGTACTTGTTTGTTCTCACTGAAAAGCAGCTCATAAATGATGCTGGCTAGATGTCTTGGCTAATACACTTATTCATTCAACAAATATTTAGGTAGCATTTATCAGGACAATTTTAAGTAAAAGTTGTTAATGGGGGCGCCTGGGTGGCTCAGTTGTTTAAGCCTCTGCCTTCTGCTCAGGTCATGTTCTCAGGGTCCTGGGATTAAGCCCCGCATCAGGCTCTCTGCTCAATGGGGAGCCGGTTTCTCCCTCTCTCTCTGCCTGCCTCTCTGTCTACTTGTGACCTCTCTCTCTGTCAAATAAATGAATAAAATATTTTTAAAAAAAGTTGTTAAGCTATTTTATGACTTAAAATCACAACTCTATATCATGAAATATGAACTAACTAATCAAAAATTTCTCTAGGAATGGGCAGAAAAATAAGGCAAAATCATTCCTTCTGATCACTAAAGGGAAAAGTGTGTTAGCAAAACTCTTCCAAGGATTCCATGAAGTAGGAGTAATAGTGAGAATATACTGTGACCTAAAAATATAAGTGGTGTTTCCTCCACATTGAAATGAGAAAAGCAAAAACAAAAACAAACAAACAAAAATGTGATGGGGTCCCTGGGTGGCTCAGTCAGTTAAGCATTCAACTCTTGATTTCAGCACAGGTCAAAATCTCAGGGTCATGAGATCGAGCTTCCCGTCAGACTCCACACTGAGAGTATGGAGCCTGCTTAAGATTCTCTTTCCCTGCTGTGAAGCGTGTAAACCTAGCGATTCACAGACCTGTACCCCTGGGGATAAAAATACATTATATGTTTATAAAAAAATAAGAAATAAATAAAAAATTAAAAAAATATATATCATTCAAAAAAAAAAAGATTCTCTCTCCCTTTCTCTGTTCCTTCACCCACCACACTTGCTCACACACTTACTCGACACTCATGTGTCGCACATAGTCTCTTTCCCTGTAAAAAACGAAAAGAAGAGAACAAGTGAGAAGAGGGCACCTGGGTGGCTCAGTGGGTTAAGCCTCTGCCTTCGGCTCAGATCATGGTCTCAGGGTCCTGGGATCAAGCCCCGCATCAGGCTCTCTGCTCAGCAGGGAGACTGCTTCCCCCTCTCTCTGCCTGCCTTCCTGCCTATTTGTGATATCTCTCTCTCTCTCTCTCTATCAAATAAATAAACAAAATCTTTTTTTAAAAAAATAACAAGTGAGGAGGTAAAAGAAATACTGAGAAATCTGACTGTTAAGTTTGTAAGGAAAAGGGTTAGCAAAATCAGAAAATGATTTATTGAGTCAATCATGGAAAAAATATATATATACACACATATATGTACATATGTGTGTGTGTGTGTGTGTATGATTCTGTGTAAAGCTTCAAAAAAAAAAAAAAACAGTCTAACTAGCCAGTCTAGTCTGGCTAGCCAGAGGGCATAAAAGACAATTTTGGAGAAAAAGAAAGTTAAATACATTTTTAAAATGTATTAAAAATCATCTTTAAATTGATGGAAAGATGACAAAGAGGAAGACAACAGGAAATTAGGTTTTTGAATGCAACAGGGGTCCAAAATGATCAGTTAGAGGGAAAATTGTGACAAACAGTAAGAAGTAGCAGATTGGGAGCTCATTCAGATATGCAATTCTCATTAGTCCTACAGTTCAGAATTGCTTCCTACTAGAATTAGAGTTGCTTTCTTTTGGACCAACATACCACATCCCCTAACTTTTGACTAACATACTGCATCCTCTAGTTTTACTTACATTGCTTAAGGGAAAGGTGCCACATTAAGCTATTATAGACAATCAAATAAGTTACCAGATGGCTCTCCTTCACTGAGATCTTATGTGTATAGGAAATGATGATCAAAAGCTTCTGTACAGCCAAGGAAACAGTAAACAAAACAAAAGAGGCAACTCACAGAATAGGAAAAGATATTTGCAAATGACATTACAGATAAAGGGCTGGTATTCAAGATCAATATAGAACTTCTCAAACTCAACACTCACAAAACAGATAATCCCATCAAAAAATGGGCAGGAGACATAAACAGACAGTTCTCCAAAGAAGACAGACAAATGGCTATCAGACACATGAAAAAATGTTCATCATCATTAGCCATCAGGGAAATTCAAATCAAAATATAACAAAGAACACGGTGGACATGGGGAGATGGAGAGGAGAGGGAGTTGAGGGAAACTGGAAGGGGAGATGAACCATGAGAGACTATGGACTCTGAAAAACAACCAGAGGGTTTTGAAGGGGCGGGGGGTGGGAGGTTGAGGAACCAGGTGGAGGGTAATAGGGAGGGCACGTACTGCATGAAGCACTGGGTGTGGTGCAAAAACAATGAACACTGTTATGCTGAAAATAAACAAATTTTTAAAAAATTAAATAAATAAAAATCTTCAAAAAAAAAAAAAAACCTAATTGAGATACCACCTTACACCAGTTAGAATGGCCAAAATCAATAAGACAAGAAACAGCAAGTGTTGGAGAGGATGTGGAGAAAGGGGAACCCTCTTACACTGTTGGTGGGAATGCAAGCTGGTGCTGCCACTTTGGAAAACACTGTGGAGATTCCTGAAGAAACTAAGAATAGAGCTTCCCTATGGCCCTGCAATTGCACTACTGGGTATTGACCTCAAAGATACAGATGTAGTGAAAAGAAGGGCCATCTGTACCCCAATGTTCATAGCAGCAATGGCCACAGTGGCCAAACTGTGGAAAGAACCAAGATGCCCTTCAATAGATGAATGGATAAGATATGGTCCATATATACAATGGAATATTATGCCTCCATCAGAAAGGATGAATACCCCACTTTTGTAGCAACATGGACGGGACTGGAAGAGATTATGCTGAGTGAAATAAGTCAAGCAGAGAAAGTCAGTTATCATATGGTTTCACTTACTTGTGGAGCACAAGGAATAATACTGAGGACATTAGGAGAAGGAGAGGAAAGTGAATTGGGGGAAACGGAGGGAGAGAAGCAGCATGAGGGACTGTGGACTCTGAGAAACAAACAGGGTTTTGGAAGGGAGGCAGGTGAGAGGCTTGATGAGCCTGGTGGTGGGTTTTAAGGAGGTCACGGATTGCATGGAGCACTGGGTGTGGTGCATAAACAATGAATCTTGGAACACTGAAAAAATAAAATTAAATTTGAAAAAGAAAAAAAAAGAGAAAGAAATGATGATTTCCACAATGAAGAAGTAACTGGTTCATTTTAAACCTGACTCATTACCCAAGAAGGATGAGCTTGAGTTGGTTGCTGCAGAAGACAGGGCAAGAAGAGGTGAGCTGAGGAGGAGAGAGCCAGACTCCAGGAATGAGAGCAAAATCTGAGAACAGAAGGATAAATGGGACAAAGACAAAAGATACCTACTTTACATCCCCAAAAGAACAACAACAAAAAAAAACCCACGAAATACTACAAATAATAAAAGGGAGATCTGGAAACTTACCCAGCTCCTATCTTCAAATATTCAAATTTCTTGAGTGTCTCTCCAGTGCCTCTGAGATACAGTCTCAACGCTTCTAGAAGGAGACAGTAGGTTCTTGATGCCCAATCAACTTGAGACCTTGCAGACTTCCATGGAAAACAGCGCTGCTCCTTCAAGGCCATTGCCATTAGAAGATATTCCGCTCTGAGTTCTCTAATTCTGGTCTAGTTATTACACTCAAGAATTATGACACAAATTACAGCCGTTCTTTATGTAGACTATGTAAATGATCATGGTATGCAGAAAATCTAGGTTCTGCAGCATTTAATAGAATCATCATTTGTTTTTAAACTTCTTAAAATTTAAATTCAAGTTAGTTAGCATATAGTGTATTATTGGTTTCAGGGGTAGAATTTAGTGATTCATCAGTTGCATTTAACACCCAGTGCTCATTCCATCAAGTGCCCTCCTTATGAAATCATCATTTAAATGTCTTGATTTAGGGCACCTGGGTGGCTCAATTGGTTAAGCTTTGGCTCAGGTCATGATCCTGGATCCTGGGATGGAGCCCCATATCCATTAGGACACCTGCTCAGCAGAGAGCCTGTTTTCTTTCTTCTCCTTCTGCCCTTCCCCCTCCCTCATATGCTCCATTTATCTCTATCTCTCTCTCAAATAAATAAATTAGTATCTTAAATAAATAAATATCTTGATTTATATGGAATCAGAATCTGGGAACCCATTAAAATAGATTCATGGGAATTTTACATTTTAAAATATTCTGGGGGAAAAAAAGAGTGAAAGCTGCTCATTATCCCCAATTAATAAAATCATTCAGTTGGAAGAGATCTAAAACTATGTTCTGACACAGTTCCTTTCTTTAGTTTCTCCATCCTGGGTATATCAGTTTCTCTACAGTTTACATGGTTTGAACATTCATTTTCTTCCTTGTCATCCCACTGTTTATTAACATAATAGACCAAAGTTTCATCCTTACAAAAAGAAAATCTCTCATCCTTTCAAGTAAGCTGATGGCCACTTGATTCTTTATCTGTGAACATAAAGACATTGTCAGCAATTCCTTAAGATAAATATTTTATATGCTTGAACCTGGTAAAAGCAAATAAAGATCACTCATCCATGCCCTCTAGTTTTAACCACCTCAATTCCTTTAGTCTTCCTTCATAAGATCATCTTCTATCCCTTCATCCTTTGCACTCTGCCTAACTACCCCCATTTCATCACCAAACATCTCACTGCAGTGACCTAGAAAAATTCTAACAAATGTTTAAAGAATGCAAACAAAAGCAAGAGGCTTGATTACAGTTTGTGAAACCTTACATATTTAGTTCCCTAATTTTTCTCCACCCTTCCAACACTTAATTTGAACCTACACTAATTAATTTAGTTTAGAGTGAGTTAGTTGCCTAGATATTTTTCTTCTAAGCAGGTTTTTAATTATTCTTTCTCCATCATGATTCTATGAAATTGGGGGTTTATTTTTTTTATTTCATTTATCACTTATACCTGCTTAAGGTTAATTCAGTTCTTTGTGTTGACAACCATTTGTATTTATTCTCCTACTCTACTTGTCATCTCCACACCACCACCTGTTTCTTTCTGACTCTGAGCCAAAACATAATTGAAATAGAAAATAACAAGTCATTACTGGAGTTTTCTTATCACTGAAGTTTATCTAGTTTAATACCTTCATCCTCTTGTCAACTTCATTCCATCCTTCCCTTGTAACTATTCCCAGACTATTATCTCACATGCACAGAGGTATATAAAATATTTCTAAAAATGGAAAATATAGCTAATTACTTGAACTAAGGGATAGTGACCAACTAATGTTATCAAGACCAAGGATGCACAACTAAGGTCAATTAATCAAGAAAATTATCTACTAAAAATGTATTCATCATGAGCATAGCAACAAAGGAAAGTGTTCCAAATGAGTCAGAGGAGGGAGGAATGACACTTCTCTTTAAAGAAGATCATCTCGACTATTTTCTCTCCTACATTAAATCCTATCATGAATAATGAAAGCAACCTTGGATAATTTGATAGTATTCACTTTCTGAGAAATTAAGATGAATTGCGTGGAACAGCCTGATAAATATCAAAATTCTCTATATATAAATAAAGTAGGAAACAAACAAAAAGACTAAAAATTCATACATAAAAAGTAGATGCAGAGGTGCCTGGGTAGCTCAGTGGGTTAAAGCCTCTGCTTCACTACAAAGCTGTGATCACCAAGACAGCGTGGTACTGCTCCACTACAAAGCTGTGATCACCAAGACAGCATAGTACTGGCATAAAAACAGACACATAGACCAGTGGAACAGAGTGGAGAGCCCAGATATGGACCCTCAACTCTATGGTCAAATAATCTTTGACAAAACAGGAAAAAATATACAATTGAAAAAAGACAGTTTCCTCAATAAATGGTGCTGGGAAAACTGGACAGAGATATGTAGAAGAATGAAACTCAACCATTCTCTTACACCGTACACAAACATAAACTCAAAATGGATAAAAGACCTCAACGTGAGACAGGAATCCATCAGAATCCTAGAGGAGAACATAGGCCATAACTTATTCAATATCAGCCACAGCAACTTCTTTCAAGATATGTCTCCAAAGGCAAAGGAAACAAAAGCGAAAATGAACTTTTGGGACTTCATCAAGATCAAAAGCTTCTGCACAGCAAAGGAAACAGTCAAGAAAACAAAATGCAACCCACGGAATGGGAGAAGATATTTGCAAATGACAGTACAGACAAAAGGTTGATATCCAGAATCTATAAAGAACTTCTCAAACTCAACACACACAAAACAGATAATCATATCAAAAAATGGGCAGAAGATATGAACAGACACTTCTCCAACGAAGACATACAAATGGCTATCAGACACATGAAAAAATGTTCATCATCACTAGCCATCAGGGAGATTCAAATTAAAACCACATTGAGATACCACCTGATACCAGTTAGAATGGCCAAAATTAGCAAGACAGGAAACAACGTGTGTTGGAGAGGATGTGGAGAAAGGGGAACCCTCTTACACTGTTGGTGGGAATGCAAGTTAGTGCAGCCACTTTGGAGAACAGTGTGGAGATTCCTGAAGAAATTAAGAATAGAGCTTCCCTATGACCCTGCAATTGCCCTGCTGGGTATTTACCCCAAAGATACAGATGTAGTGAAAAGAAGGGCCATCTGTACCCCAATTTTATTGCAGCAATGGCTACCATCGCCAAACTGTGGAAAGAACCAAGATGCCCTTCAACGGATGAATGAATAAGGAAGATGTGGTCCATATACACAATGGAGTATTATGCCTCCATCAGAAAGGATGAATACCCAACTTTTGTAGCAACATGGACAAGACTGGAAGAGATTATGCTGAGCGAAATAAGTCAAGCAGAGAGAGTCAAGTATCATATGGTCTCACTTATTTGTGGAGCATAACAAATAACATGGAGGACATGGGGAGATGGAGAGGAGAGGGAGTTGAGGGAAACTGGAAGGGGAGATGAACCATGAGAGACTATGGACTCTGAAAAACAACAAGAGGGTTTTGAAGGGGCAGGGGGTGGGAGGTTGAGGAACCAGGTGGTGGGTAATAGGGAGGGCACGTACTGCATGGAGCACTGGGTGTGATGCCAAAACAATGAACATTGTTGTGCTGTAAATAAACAAATTTTTTAAAAAAGCCTCTGCTTCGGCTCAGGTCATGATCTCAGGATCCTGGGATCGAGCTCTGCATCAGGCTCTCTGCTCAGCAGGGAGCCTGCTTCCCCCATCTCAATCTCTGTCTGCCTCTCTGCCTACTAGTAATCTCCGTCGTTCAAATAAATAAAATCTTTTTAAAAAAAAAAGTAGATGCAGAAGTAACATGTTGTGAATCACTTCTCTTTCATTAAGGTCAAATAAAAAAAGAATTTAACACCTTCAACATCACTAGGGGTGGCATGTATGTATTATATACTCCCGGTATGATTAAATTAAAAAGCCACTTCATCTTTATAGCACTCTTTACAAAAAACAAAAAATCCCAGTCTAATTCTGAGGGAAAATTTCAGACAAACCCAAACTGAGGGACATTCATAAAATGCCTGATCAATATCCCCAAAAGTTGTCATAGCCATTATAAACAAGGTCAGACTGAGTCACCCTCAAACCAGACTATGCTAAGGAATCATAACAAAATGCTGTGTGCTTTCCTACATTGAACCCGGAAAAGAAAAGGACATTAAAGGAAACACTGGTGAAATCTGAATACAGTCTAGCACTGAGTTAACAGGAATGTACCAGTGTTGATCTCTCAGTGTGTGGATCACAGAAATGTAAGATGAAAGATGATAACTTTAGAAGAAGCAGTTGAAACTGAAGCTGGTAAGGGCTGTATAGGGACTCCCTGGAACACCTTTGCAACTTCTTGGTAGCCCTGAAACTGTCCAAAATGAAAGCTCTATTTAAACAAAATAAGAAATCAGAAAAGAAATGTAAAAATAGGGCCAAATAGATTTATTAAGTGAAAATCATTCATCAACATGAACATGAAGCTCTGCTATATGACAAACAGACATTCAAGAGAAAAGGTGAATAATATAGCGGTACCCATCAGTGACAAGCTTAACAGCCCAATGGAGACATGATACTTAGCCACTGAGGAAACAAGATCTAAAGTGACAGAATGCAGCAAAGGACCAGGAGCCTGGCAACCTGGACTCTGGATTTAAATCTTCCATATAGTCCCTTTAGGATCTTGAGCTAATTAACTAATTTTCCAGTACCTGAAGTTTTTAAAATAGGGAGACACTATGAGAAGATTTACCTTAAAATTAAAAACCCATGAGAACCTCCCTAATTTAATTTTAATAATTTTCTAAGTAACTGTGTGTGCTCTATGAACTATTATCTTTCAGATCTAAGCTATCCTTCATACTCTGCCAGGATGCAGGAGCTAAGGCTCTACAAACTCATTTCTTTTTGGCCAACTCTGTCATTAGGGGGCACTAAAAGGAGACTACAAGGTGGAAGAGGAAGGAGGGACTTCCTTGCTCCTTCCTGTTTGTTGCCTGTGGGCTTCCTTTCTGCTCACCATGCCTGTGAGCATCACCCAACCACACTGTTCACCTCAACAACCTTGGTTTCTTTCCCAGGCAACAGCTGCAATCCAACCTTAGAAGAGCCCATCTTCTCAGAAACACCTGTGTTACCAGCAGTATCCTTGCCTCAGGGTGGTGTCCCTGCCCTTCTCTAAACTCAGAGACCCTAGCACCAAGCAAGCAGCAGCCCTTCCTCAGATATGTGAGTTTCAACTCCATGGGTCCTTCCTCCAAGATTTTAATAGCTTTTTACTTTTAAGTTTTAGTAATTCTGACTTCTTCCCTTCATTTTCTATCCCAAGGACTGAGGGCTGCTTCCTACAAATGCTATGTCTGTGATACTTCACCATTCATCCACTTTCAAAAACTAGTTAAAAGCTTTTACTTAGCTAACTACTCTTTACACTAAAATTTTCCTTTCAAATTAACTGCTATGATTAATTTGTCTCCTTACTGGACCCTGGAAAAGCCAAATTAGCAATGGAACAATGAGGGGAGCTAACAGATAATCAGCTGCAAAAATAGAAAACAAATCAGCTATATAGTAAGACAAATCAGATGAAGGAAAAATTTAATATTTATCTTTAAAGTAAGAGAGTCTACTGACATGGGGAAAATAGAAAATGAATGGTGAGCCACATATTGCCTTTCAAAGGGGATTGTTTCACATTTATAATAATTCTGTTTGGCACCATATCGAGGTAAGACCACTGGTGAGATAAGAAAACCATGACCATGGTGCCTGGTGGCTCAGTCAGTGTGTGACTTCCCCTCAGGTCATGATCTTGGGGTTCTGAATCCAGCCCTGCTTCCAGCTCCCCCCTCAGGGTGGAGTCTGCTTCTGCCTCTCCCTCTGTCCTTCTCCCTGCTTGTGTTCTCTCTCTCTCGCTCGCTCACTCTCTCTCATAAACAAACAGATGCAAGAAAACCATGACCTGTAAGTCTCTTACAGAAGCAGAGTCCAGAGAATGACATCACCATGCAATCCTCTGCATGTTTAAGAGACTTTACTCTAATTCACAAACTGAGAACATAGTCTCCTCATTCCATCTTCATCTCCTTATTCCTAAAAGTGTAGATGACTGGATTCAGAAAGGGAATAAGAACTGCATCAACGATGGCAAAGAACTTATCCAGATGTGATGTGGGAAATGGCCCACATAGAAGAAAATTAATAGCCCAAAGAACAAAACAATGACAGTGACATGAGCTGCCATAGTGGAGAGGGCCTTGGACATACTCCCCAAAGATTTTTTCTGAACAGTCACCAAAATAAAGGTGTAAGAGATGATTGGAATTTAAAAAGAAGGCCACAGAAATAAAGCCACTATTGGCAATAACCATGAATCCCAATGTGTTTGTCTCTGTGTAATCAAGTCTGATAAACTGACAAAGGTCCAAAAAAAAGCTGTCTAATTCATTAGGCCCACAGAAAGGCAAGTCCACAACAAAAGCCAGTTGAGTCACTGAATGAATAAGGCCAATGATCCAGGGTGTGACCAGAAATAAAATGCACCTCCGTGGGGTCATGACGGTCAGGTAGTGGAGGGGCTTCCATATGGCAACATATCTGTCAAAGGCCATGGCGATGAGCAGCACCATCTCACTGCCCCCAACTGTGTGGATAAAGAAGATCTGAACTACACAGCCCCTAAAAGAGATGGTTTTGCACTCTCTCAAAAGATCATAAATCATCTTGGGAGCTGTGGAAGAGCAAAATATCAAGTCGATGATGGATAGGTTGGCCAGCAGGAAGTACATGGGGGACTGTAAACGAGGGTCAGAGGTCACAGTTAGCACAATGAGGAGGTTTCCCATCAGGCTGGCCACATAGAATAGACACAGGAAAAGAGGAAGAGAAGGAGCTGGATCTCCGGTGAGGTGGAGAGTCCCAGGAACACAAACTCCAACACTACTGAGTGGTTGCCTTCATCCATGGTCTCTGTCAGCAGTGACACCTCTCATGCCACCTGAAAGAGGACAGTAAGGAGAAGCTGCTGTAGGAAAAAGGCACAGAACTTAATCTTGAGTGATTCAGCCGAAGGGCCACCCAATGCCGGACAATTCTCACGAGCTTTCTGCCCAAATCAATACTGATTTGGGCAGAAAGCTCGTGAGAATTGGCCGGAAAATGTCCGGCAAACTCCCTTCATCTGCCACATGTCTGCAGGGCCGCTCCCTGGGCCTGGCCCCGGATCCCAAGTTGTCGTGGCTCAAACCCTGCCAGAAAGACCTCGGTGGGTCAGGAGCAGCCTAGGCCAATGCCTCCTGCTGCTCAGCCTCCAGGGGTACCCTCCGTGGTGATGGCAGAAGGGGCCTTCTCTGCCCTTCAGCCTGGGCCCTACGCCTCGCCTGGTTTTTCAGTCTTCCTTTCCCGGGGTTCTGTGCCTCAAGCCCTCCAACTGGGGAACCTCATCCCACACCAGGAGTCCACCTGCCACCCAGGCGGAAACGCTACCTTTCAGAGATGTAGAAAACCCTCAGAGCGAGAGAAACCTCTGTGCCCCCACTGAGGCCATCCACAACTTTTGGCGCCACAGCAGGCCAAAAAGTTGGAGGCTGATGCCCAGCCACCACCCCTCCCTCAAGTCTCCTCCAGGACAGCTTCCCTGTGCAGGGGCCCATGGGCAGGCCATGTGGTCTTGGCGCATTTTCTGGATGGCCACGACATGCCCCGAGCGAGAAAGCACTCTAGGCCACGGGGATCAGGGCAGTCCAAAGACCGCCCAACACTGGCCAATTCTCATGAGCTTTCTGCCCACATCAATACCGATATGGGCAGAAAGCGCCTGAGAAGTGGCTGGAGCACCCCTGATGAATTCGCATCATGCATCCTGGCCCAGGATCCCAAGTTCTCGAGGCTTGAACCCTGCCAGAAAGCCCTCCAGAAGTCAGGTGCAGGAGAGGCCGATGCCTCCTGCTCATCACCCTCTGTGGTCCCCTCCCTGGCCCTGTCAGATAGAGTCTGCCATGCCCCTAGGCCCGGGCACTAAGCCTCTCCTGCTTTTTCAGTCTTCCGTTTCCAGGGTCCTACCCCTCCTGCCCTCCAATTGGGGAACCCTGAATCCCACGCCATGAGTCTACCTGCCACCCCAGTGGAAATGGTGCCTTTCAGAGCTATGGAAAAACCTCAGAGCGAGAGAAACCCGTCATGCCCCCAAAGAGGCCAGCCCTAACCTTTGGCACCCCAGCAGCCTGAAAAATCAGAGGCAGATGCCCAGCCACAACCCCTCCCTCAACTCTGCTCTGGGAAAACTCCCCTCCGCCAAGGAACCATGGTGGGCTGCATCAACTCGGCACATTTTCCAGGTGGCCATGACATGCCCCAAGTGAGAAAGGGCCCTAGGCCTTGGGGGATGGGGCAGTCCACAGGGCCACCCAGCCACAGCCAATTCTTACAAGCTTTCTGCCCAAACTGATACCGAATTGGGCAGAAAGCTCATGAGAATTGGCCGTAAAACCCCTGGTGAACTCGCTTTGTGCGCTGCACATCTGCAGGGTCGCCCCTGGGCCTGGCTGGGGATCCTGAGTTGTCGCGGCTCAAACCCTACCAGAAAGCCCTCTATGAGTCAGGCACAGGTGAGGCCATAGCCTCCTGCTTCTCAGCCTCCAGGGGTCCCCACCCTGGCACTGGCAGATGGGCCTGCCATGCCCCTAGCCTGGGCCCTAATCCTCGCCTGTTTATTCAGTCTTCCCTTTCCAAGGTCCTGTCCTTCAGGCCCTCTTATTGGCGAAGCCTGAGTCCCATGCCATGAGTCCACCTGCCACCCAGGTGGAAATGGTGCCTTTCAGAGCTGGGAAAAGCCTCAGAGCAAGAGAAACTTTCATGCCCCTACTGAGGCCATCCCCAACATTTGGCGCCACAGCGGCCTGAAAAGACAGAGGCAGACACCCAACCACAACCCCTCCCTCAACTCTGCTCTGGGAAAATTCCCCTGCGCCGGGCCCCCTGGGTGGGCCACATCGTCTTGGCATGTTTTCTGGATGGCCACGACACGCCCTGAGCAAGAAATTGCTCTAGGCCACGGGGGACAGGGCCATCCGCAGGGTCGCCCAATGCCAGCCAATTCTCACGAGCTTTCTGCCCTAGTCGAAAGCTCATGAGAATTGGCCAAAAACCCTTGTGAATTCGCTTCATATGCCGTATGTCTACAGTGCCGCCCCCTGGGCTTGGTCTGGGATCCCGAGTTGTCGCAGCTGGAACCCTGCCATAAAGCCCGCCATGAGCCAGGTACAGGCGAGGCCATTGCCTCCTGCTGCTCAGCCTCCAGGGGTACCCTCCTTGGCGCTGGCAGATGGGGCGTGCCATGCCCCTCGGCCCGGGCCCTAACCCTCCCCTGGTTTTTCATTCTTCCTTTTTCCGGAGTCCTGTCCCTCGAGCCCTCCACCTGGGAAACCCTGAGTCCCACACCATGAGTCCACCTGCCACCCAGGTGTAAATGGTGCCTTTTGGAGCTGCAGAAAAGCTTCAGAGCGAGAGAAACCTCCGTGACCCCACTGAGGCCGTCCCCAACCTTTGGCGCCATAGCGGGCTGAAACGTTGGAGGCTTATGCCCGGCCACAACCCCTCACTTAACTCTGCTCCAGGAAATCTCCCCTGGGCAGGGCCCCTTGGTTGGCATCTTCATCTTGGCCCGTTGTCTGGATGGCCCAGATATGCACTGAGCAAGAAATTGCTATAGCCTACGGGAGAGAGGGCAGTCCAAATCACTGCCCAATGCCAGCCAGTTCTCATGATATTGATTTGGGCAGAAAGCTGGTGAGCATTGGTGGGAAATCCCCTGGAGAATTCACTTCCTGCAGCACATATTTGCACTGACACTGCCTTTATCTAGAGTCAGGTCCTTAGTGGTCTGGGCAGGAACTCTGCAAGAAAGCGCTCTATGAGCCAGGTGACATGAGTCCATTGCCTCCTGCTACTGAGCCCCTGGGTGACTGCCTTGGTCTCAGCAGATCTGGCCTGCCATGCCCCTAGGCTCTAAATAAACCTTAGTTTCAGTTTTCAGGCTTCCATTCCAAGGCTCCTGGCCCCAACACCCTGTGGATAATGGAGGTCCGAGTTACACCCTACAACTCCACATGCCTGACTCTTTTTTTTTTTTTTTAAGATTTTATTTATTTATTTGACAGAGAGAGAGATCACAAGTAGGCAGAAAGGCAGGCAGAGAGAGAGGAGGAAGCAGGCTCCCTGCAGAGCAGAGAGCCCGACGCAGGGCTCGATCCCAGGACCCCGAGATCATGACCCGAGCCAAAGGCAGCGGCTTAATCCACTGAGCCACCCAGGTGCCCCGCACAACTCCACATGCCATGTGGTAGGAATTCATGCCATTTGGAGCTGTGTTGAGCCCTCAAAGGGGGTGAAACCTGCATGCACCCATAAAGCTATCCTGACCATCACAGCCCCCCTGGCCAGAAAGCCATATACTTGTGACAGCAGAAATATGCCCCCAATTCAGCCTTGCAGGCAGCCCACCTCAGATCCAGCAAATATTGCCTGCAATGACCCAAGGCCCTAACCCTAACCCTACTTTGGGTTTTCAGGCTTCCATTCCGAGGGTCCTGGCCCCCAGGCCCCAAGATTAAGGACCCCTGAGTGAACCCCAGCATCTGCCCTCTACACAGATGGAAACCATGCCCTTTGGAGCTGCACTGAACTCTCAGAGGAGGAGAAACCTGCATGTCCCCCTAAAGCCATCTATACCATCAGTGGCCAGATGGATGCCCTAAACTCAGCCTCAATGGGAGCCAACTTCAATGCTGTCAAATTGGGCCTTCCATTTCCCTAGGCCCTAACCCTAACCCTAGGTGGGGTGTACAGGCTTCCATACCCTGAGGCCTGGCCCACTAACTCACCAGATTGGGGATGCCTGAGACTCACCCTGGCATGCCCTGACCTCCTAGGGCAAAGTGGTGCCATCGGGAGCTGCGCAGATTCCTCAGAGCGGGGAAACCTGAATGCCCTCTCCAGGCCATCCCCAGCATCTTTAACCCCCCTGGACTCAAACCTGGAATCCGACCCCCCTCAACTCAGGTGCCTGGTGCCTGCCCTCAACTTAGCCCACCAGGAAGCCTGCTTTAGCACCGGCAAATCGGGCCTGCCATGCCCCTAGGCCCTTACCATAACCTTA
This sequence comes from Meles meles, assembly GCF_922984935.1. Lineage (NCBI taxonomy): Eukaryota > Metazoa > Chordata > Mammalia > Carnivora > Mustelidae > Meles > Meles meles. The sequence continues at coordinate 56,584,647 of NC_060071.1, forward strand.
GTTTCAGTTTTCAGGCTTCCATCCAAAGAGACCTGGTCCCCCAGATTAAGGACTACTGAGCAACACCACAGGACTCCACCCACCATGTGGGAGGACATCTTGTGGTTTGGCGCTACACTAAACCCTTAGACAGGGAAAAACATGCAAGCCCCCCTAAAGCCATCCCCACCATGAGAGGCCCCCATGGCCATAAAACCAGATTCTGCTATGCCTCTGGAAGCATGCCCTGGACTCAGTCCTGAGGGGAGTCCACATCAGCGCCAGCACATTGGGCCTACCATGCCCTTAGGCCCTAACACTAACCCTAAGGGGGGTATATAGGCTTCCATGCCCAGAGGCCTGTTCCCCAAGCCTGCTGATGGGCACCTCTGAGACTCATGCTGGCATAGATTAAGAGCGCCTCAGTGACACCCCAGGACTGTGCTCCACACACATGAAGAAACCGTGCCCTTTGGAGCTCTGCAGAATCCTCAGACTTGGAGAAACCTGCATGCCATTCTGAGGACACCCCCAGCTTCTGTAGCCTCCCTAGACACAAACTCAGAGTCTGACGTGCCGTCTGATGCCCACTCTGATGTCAGCCCACTGGGGAGCCTGCCTCAGCACCAGCAGATCAAGCCTGCTGATGATGTCTGGAGGCCCTTACCATAATTCCAGTTTCTGTTTTCAGGCTTCCATCCCAAGAGGCCTGGTCCCAACTCCCCAGATTAAGGACCCCTCTGCAAGAACCCAAGAATCCAACTACCATGCAGGGGGCAAACTGCGTGGTTTGGAGCTCTGCAGTGCCCTCAGAGAGGAAGAAACCTGCACACCATTCTAAACCACCCCTACCATCAGTGGTCCCCCTGCCAGAAACCCCAATTCTGCTGCACTGCAGGATGTATTCCCTCAACTCAACCCCAAGGGGAGCCCGCATCAGCACCGGCAGATTAGAGCTGCCATACCCAAGGCCATAACCCTAAACCTAAGTTGCATTTGCAGGCTTCCTTCTACAGGGGCCTGTCCCACAAGCCCTCTGGGTTGGGAACCCTGGAGTCACACCGTAGGAGTCTGCCTGCCACCCAGCAGGAGACCAGTCTGTTTAGAGCTGCATGGAACCCTCAGAGCCGGAGAAACCTGCATGTCCCCATGAGTACTCCCCCACATTCTGCAGCCCCCTGGAGCCTGATGCGCCGCCTGACCCCCATCCTCAACTCAGCTCCTCAGGGAACCCACCTCTGCACCAGCAGTTCGGACCTGCCATGCCCATAGCTCAGCTCTCCTCAGGGACCCCTGTCAGCTCTAGGCAGACATGGAATTCCCCTGCCTGCCACAAAGCTCTGGGATCCCCTCTTCTTCTTCTCACTTTACACCAGCCCAAGGCTTTCATGAGAAATGGGGAAGGCTACCTCCTGAATGCTTAATACCTCCTTTCCTCTTCTGCCATATTTCTCTTCACTTCCCTTTGTACCTGGGAAAACTGGAAGGAACATATCCATGGAATATTGACATGCTCTGACATCTGAATCTTTCCTGGAAGCTTTCTGAGGGCTCCTTATGCAAACAGAAACTAGTGTATCCTACCACACTGTGTTTGAAAATGATCATCGACAGAACAGGAGAGAGAAAATCACTCCATTTGTACCTCACACTTCATGAAGTAGAACATGGCCTTCTTTCCTTCCTTGACTTCCATTCCAATTTGTTTCCATGCAGTGTTCATTCCTTTGATCCAGGGGTAGGATTTTGTGATTCCTCACCTGCATAGAACACCTAGAGCTCATGACAACAAGTCCCCTCCCTAATAGCCGTCACCCATTTAACCCTTCCCCTCCACACTCCTGCCCTCTAGCAACCCTTGGTTTGTGCTCTAAGTTTAAGTCTGTTTCCTAATTGACCTACCTTTCTCCCCTCACTATGTTCATTTGCTTTCTTTCTGAAGTTCCATAGAAGTCAAATTATAGGTTATTGCTTTTCTTACTGATTTTGCTTAGATAAAGTCACTCTAGATCCATCAACGTCCTTGCAAATGGTAAGATTTCGTTATTTCTGAACCTGGCTCCTATTCCATTAAGAAGATGTGGGAGATTTTATATATATATAATATATATATATATATATTATATATATATACATATATATAATATATATATATATATAAAACACTTATCAGTGAATGGACATTGGGACTCCCTCCATTGTTTTGCTATGGTTGATAATGCTGGTGTCAATATCATGGAGCTTGTACCCCATTCAATGTGCATTTTTATGCCCTTTAGTGAAATACCTAGGAATGCAACTGCTGGATCCTAGGGTTGTTCAGTTCCTAGCTTTTGGAGGAACCACCATGCTCTTTTTCAGAGTGGCTGCAACAACCCACATGCCCACCAACAGTGCAGAGGGTTCCACTGGAAGAAGAACATTCCCTGCCAGCAGTTTCCGAAGGAGGAAACAGAAAACATGGGGGATGACATGACTCAGACAGCATCCGGGAAACAGCCCCAGAAATTCATACCAGCGTTCCTGACGCCATGCGCTGGGAAGCCATCAGAATGCCTCTATCCAGGGGAATCCCCAAAGACTCTCCTTCTGACTTCACCACCCATGAAACTGCAGAGAAAGGATGACATGGCCAACTCTCTAGATGGTCCACTGAGTATAACTAGAAAGTCAAGCTTCCCTTTTCAATCATCCAAGGTTCCTTGGAATCCTTTTGAATGTTCCTTCTGCCCTCATTGGAACTCTTCGGATAAAAAAGACGAATCCTTTAAGATACATCACCTTGAACAAAGGAGAAGCCATCACCCAAGACTCTATCTGACCACAAATAGCCACCTCACTCTAGATGCTGGCCATTCCACCACAGCCTAGAATACATGGAATCAACACTGTTAGATGAAGGAATGCATTCTAGGTTCCAAACAAACACCGAATCCATCTCATCTTCCCTTTCAAATCCAAGGGGTTGCTTAGGAAAGAGATGTTCCAAATACCTTTGTAAGCCAGAAATAAACAGAGAAAATGAGATCCCCTGCCAGGTGCTCCCTGCAGGGAAACTCAGGAACTCTAGCACCCACTCACCATTGCTGACAGCTGTGTTAGTGTGACTTTTGGGCTCCCTGGAGACTAGAGAAAACCCAGGATGTTTGGGGTGAAAAAGAAGTTTGACCTCCCATGCTGGCATGGATGTGGCATTGTGCCCCACAGGCCTGCTGTTTTCTCTGAATGCTGACATCCTGGGACAAGCTGCATGACTGACTCAGATGCTGATTTCCAAACTTCAGGTCTCTTGGAGCCAGAGTGAAGAAGGGTTGTCAGGTGGGCATAAGCAAGCACCTCCCACCTAAAGCCTGCACACCTGCTCTGATTCCTGGGAGAAGGAGAGACACATGCTTGTTTCTTAAATGATCATTCACTTGTTTCTTTAATGATCATTCACTTCCTTCTAAAGCCAGCCAATGCCCTTGTCCTTTTTGGAGAAGCAAATAGACTCTTCCAAACAAACACTCAACTTCTTGGTTCCAAAGGCACCGTGTGTCAGGTTTGGTTCCCCCTGGCTCCAGCCCCCACTGGGACGACCCTCCTGAACCATCCTGACACCACATTCTCATCCAACCTGGGGCAACGGGGCGCAGTGCTGAGTGGGAGCCTGGTTCCAGCGGTTGTTACCAACACTTTTGAGCCTGGGGAAACAGAGTCTTCAGCTCAACACTCTGTCCTATAAAAACAAGCTACAGTGCCTCACGTTTCAGGGTCTCTCACCCAGCACCTCCCACTGCCCTGAGAGCCAGCAGGGTGCACTGACCTCTTCTGGTGTTTCCCCAGCAGCTCACCACTGCCTCCAGTGGCGTGAATTGGCACTGCCCTGTGTTCCACAGATTCCTAATGCAGCTCACAAACCCTCCCCAGGTCTAAAGCCACACTGGCACTGTCCCTCCAGATTGGGGACCTCTGGGCCACACCCCACAAGTCCACATGCCACCCAGGAGGAAACCGTGCCATTTGAAGTAATGCAGAACCCTAGGAATGGAACAACCCTTATGCCTCCCCCAACCTCAATGGCCCCCAGTCACAAACTCACAGTCTAATGTGCTTCCTGACCCCTGTGCTCAACTCAGTCCCCAGGGTTCTTGCCTCAAGGCCGGCAGATCAGGCCTGGATACTTCTAAGCCCTAACCCAAACCCTAGTTGGTGTTTTCAGGCTTCCATGCCCAGAGACCTGGCCAACAAGCCTTCCAGATTGGGAACCCCTTGGTAGCACCTAAGAACTCCGCCTGACATCCAGGAAGAACCCTTTGGTTCAGAGCTGCCCAGAATACTCAGACCTCCAGAGACGCGCATACATTCCTGAGACCGCCCTCACCAGACCGTCTGAATGACAAAGAAACCTAGAGCCCTATGTGCTGCTTGAAACCCATTCTCTATTCAGCCAATCAGAGAACCTGCCTCAGTACCTGTGGATTCGGTCTGCCATGCCCCTAGGCCCTAACCTTAACCCTATGTTTGCTTTCAAGGTTTCTGTCCTCAGAAAACTGGCCCCCAAGCCCTCTAGATTGGGGACACCTGAGCCTCACCCCAGGACTCTGGCTGCCACCAAGGAGGAAACCATGCCCATCGGGGCTACACAAAACACTTAGAGCAAGAGAAACATGCACGCTCCTCGAGACCCACACCAACCATCAGCGGCCCCGGGTAATAAAGCCAGATTCTGCCTCAGTGCTGGACAAATGCCCTCAACTCAGCCATGAGGGGAGCCCATCTTCAGCTCCAACAGATCAGGCCTGCAATGACCCTAGGCGCTGTACCTAACCCTGAGTTGCGTTTTCAGATGTCTTTCCCCAGGGCCCTGTCCCTCGAGCCCTCCAATTGTTGTGCCCTGAGTCACACGCTATGAGTCCACCTGCCACCCAGGAGGAAACAGTGCCTTTCAGAGCTACAGAAAAGCCTCAGAGTGAGAGAGACCTCCATGCCCTCACTGAGACCAACCCCAACCTTCCGTGCCACAGAGGCCCGAAAAGTCAGAGGCTGATGCCAGGCAACCAGCCCTCCCTCAGCTCTGCTCTGGGAAAGCTCCCCTGCACCGTGACCCCCCCGGGGTAGGGTCATCTCGGCGCATTTTCTGGATGGCCACAACTTGCACCAAGCAAGAAATTGCTCTAGGCCACAGGGGACAATGCGGTCCAAAGGGCCGTCCAACGCCGGCCAATTCTCACCAGCATTCTGCCCAAGTGATATCGATTTGGGCAGAAAGCTGGTGAGAATTGGCCGGAAAATGTCCAGCGAACTCCCGTCGTGCACCACATGTCTGCAGAGCCGTCCTGGGCCTGGCCCGGGATCCTGAGTTGTCATGGCTTGAACCCTGCCAGAAAACCATCTGTGAGTCAGGTGCAGGTGAGGCCAATGCCTCCTGCTACTCAGCCTCCGGGGGCCGCCTCCCTGGCTCTGGCAGATGGGGCCTGCCATGCTCCTAGGCCCAGGCCCTAACCCTCGCCTGCTTTTTCAGTCTTCCTTTTCCAGGGTCCTGTCCCTCGAGCCCTCCAATTGGGGAGCCCTAAGTCATAGGCCATGAGTCCACCTGCCACCCAGGAAGAAACGGTGTCTTTCAAAGCTGCAGAAAACCCTCAGAGCAAGAGAAACCTTCATGCCCCCATTGAGGCCAACCCCTCCTCAAATCTGCTCTGGGAAATCTCCCCTGCGCAGGGTCCCTTGGGTGAGCAGCATTGTCTTGGCACTTTTTCTGGATGGCCGTGACATGGACTGAGCGAGAAATCACTCTAGGCCATGGGGGACAGATAACCTAAAATTCTCTAATTTGAAAAAAAATATGTCAGAGCACAAAATCACAGATCATTACATTAAACTGCTCGATTCCCCCTGGATCTGTTCTGCAAGTTGAGATTATTTCCCTTTGGGAAAACCAGAGTACACAAAGTCATAGTTTCCCTTAGAAGAAAGTATGAACTTTACCCAGTCCTACCATCCAGTCCAGCTAACTGACTCCCTTCCAAATGGTAGGAACTATTTATAAATTTCTGTCTTAAGGAATGGTGGTGATTCAAAAGGGTGTGAACTGTTTGTGTGTTTCAATCCCTTGAAGCTCCTGTTGAGTGAGACCTGCACCTGAGCAGGTACAAATAAACATGCTCTCTAACTCTTCAGGAACTGATAATATTTTGTTCCCAAACCTTCTTTCGTCTTTATTTCAAGGTTTTTTTGTTTGTTTGTTTGTTTTGGTTTTTTTTTGGGGGGGGGTTGTTTTTGTTTTTGTTTTTGTTTTTGCTCATACTCTATTTGAATCATTTTTACTCATACAGTTTTATATATATTCTGGTTCTCATTTTCATAATTTCAATTGTATTGTGAGGTGAACTTCTCTTCAAAGAGTCTGTATATTTATTAAATTGACATGTAAAGGGGCTTCAATTTTTCATCCCTTTTTTTCCTCTGATATTAGATTCATGGAAATAAAACACTGTTTTGTTGGAAATTTCATTCCAACAGAGCAAGATCTATCTTTGGAAAGCATGGAATAATCAAGTTTTTTAAAAAACATCATCATTGGGGTGCCTGGGTGGCTCAGTGGGTTAAAGCCTCTGCCTTCAGCTCAGGTCATGATCCCAGGGTCCTGGGATTGAGCCCCGCATCGGGCTCTCTGCTCAGCAGGGAGCCTGCTTCCCTTCCTCTCTCTCTGCCTGCCTCTCTGCCTACTTGTGATCTCTGTCAAATAAATAAATAAAATCTTAAAAAAAAATTTATCATTGTTACAAAAACAATCTGAGGGTTTTGGAGGGGCGGGGGGTGGAAGGTTGGGTGAGCCTGTTGGTGGGTATTATGGAGGGCATGTATTGCATAGAGCACTAGGTGTGGTGTATAAACAATGAATTCTGGAATACTGAAAAGAAATTTTAAAAATAAATAAGAAACTTTTAACCCAATAAAAAACTCAACTCTATGGTCAAATAATCTTTGACAAAACAGGAAAAAATATTCAATGGAAAAAAGACAGTCTCTTCAATAAATGGTGCTGGGAAAACTGGACAGCTATATGTAGAAGAATGAAACTCGACCATTCTCTTACACCGTACAAAAAGATAAACTCGAAATGGATAAAAGACCTCAACGTGAGACAGGAATCTATCAGAATCCTAGAGGAGAACATAGGCAGTAACCTCTTCGATACCAGCCACAGCAACTTCTTTCAAGATATGTCTCCAAAGGCCAAGGAAACAAAAGCAAAAATGAACTTTTGGGACTTCATCAAGATCAAAAGCTTCTGCACAGCAAAGGAAACAGTCAACAAAACAAAGAGGCAACCCACGGAATGGGAGAAGATATTTGCAAATGACAGTACAGACAGAAGGTTGATATCCAGGATCTATAAAGAACTTCTCAAACTCAACACACACAAAACAGATAATCATATCAAAAAAATGGGCAGAAGATATGAACAGACACTTCTCCAATGAAGACATACAAATGGCTATCAGACACATGAAAAAATGTTCATCATCACTAGCCATCAGGGAGATTCAAATTAAAACAACATTGAGATACCACCTGACACCAGTTAGAATGGCCAAAATTAGCAAGACAGGAAACAACGTGTTGGAGAGGATGTGGAGAAAGGGGAACCCTCTTACACTGTTGGTGGGAATGCAAGTTAGTGCAGCCACTTTGGAGAACAGTGTAGAGATTCCTGAAGAAATTAAGAATAGAGCTTCCCTATGACCCTGCAATTGCACTGCTGGGTATTTACTCCAAAGATACAGATGTAGTGAAAAGAAGGGCCATATGTACCCCAATGTTTATTGCAGCAATGGCTACAGTCGCCAAACTGTGGAAAGAACCAAGATGCCCTTCAACGGATGAATGGATAAGGAAGATGTGGTCCATATACACAATGGAGTATTATGCCTGCATCAGAAAGGACGAATACCCAACTTTTGTAGCAACATGGACGGGACTGGAAGAGATTATGCTGAGTGAAAAAAGTCAAGCAGAGAGAGTCAAGTATCATATGGTTTCACTTATTTGTGGAGCATAACAAATAACACGGAGGACATGGGGAGATGGAGAGGAGAGGGAGTTGAGGGAAACTGGAAGGGGAGATGAACCATGAGAGACTATGGACTCTGAAAAACAACCAGAGGGTTATGAAGGGGCGGCGGGGACGGGGGGTGGGGTGGGAGGTTGAGGAACCAGGTGGTGGGTAATAGGGAGGGCACGTACTGCATGGAGCACTGGGTGTGATGCCAAAACAATGAACACTGTTATGCTGTAAATAAACAAATAAAAATAAATTAAAAAAAAAAACTTTTAACCCCCCCCAAAAAAACAATTTACTGTGTACTTCTATATGCCATGACACACTCTGTTGTTCTCCATGTATAACTCCTTTACTCCTAACAAGAACACCACAGGGTTAAGTACTATTATCATCCCTATTTTATAGATGAGGAAATTCAGGGACAGAGAAGTGCAGCAACTCAACCAAGGACATGTAGTTCATAAATCAAGGAGATAGAGATTCAAATCCAGGTAGTCTGTCTCCAGAATGTTTGCTTTTAGTTCTTACTTAATACTGCTATTTATAAAATTGCTCCTGTATCATTTTTCCTATTTCCTCCACTAATTTCAAATTTCTTTGGAAATTAGAAAATCTATGAATTTTGCTTATAATAAATATTGAAAATAAGAGTTCATATTTAGGAAAAATAAAATCACCTGAAATCCCATAACCTAGAGACATTGTGGTAGAAAGTCTACATATTTCCATATATAAATTAACATAACATGTAATGTTTTGTGTTTTATAATTTTCTAACTTAATGACAAAGTATATACCTTTTCAGCTTCATTTATGCCAAGTTCTAAATTTGTTTCATTTGGAATGAAAATCTTATAGAGTCTTATAAACATAGTTTTAAGTATATATAAAAGTTCTCTTCCTTATTCATGTAGCAAATAGCTTCTCATAGGCTATTATGATAACTGTCTTGTCCTTCTAAACTACTGAATTTTTCCAAACATATTGTGGTGCTTTTCTGTTCAGCAATATTTCCATAGCATTCAATACTACTACACTGTAATTTGAGGAAAGTTCCAGATATCTGTAATGACTATACACATTTTATTTGAGGCAAAAAATGAAGAGGAAAGTTTGTATTTTTGCTACTTTTACTTAGATTAGGATCTGCATGGGAATGTGGGGTGTTGAGGTCACTCTGTGAAGACATTGTCATGACAAGGAGGTCGCTGGCTTCCAAACTGGTTTCCATTCTCCCAGCTGTGTGCAGGTATCAATGAGATTAATTTGCAAAGTCATTTAAAAATTTCCTCTCATATTTCTTTCTTCTTGGATTTCCTTTTACTTTTCTCCTTATATTAACAATGTTTTATTATTATGTTCAGTTACCCAACATATAGTACATTATTAGTTTTTGATGTAGTGTTCAATGATTCATTAGTTGCATTTGACACCCAGTGCTCATCACAACACGTGCCCTCATTAATACCCATCACCTTGTTACCCCATACCTCCATCTCCCTCCCTTCCGTAATCCTCAGTTTGTTTCCTGGATTTCTTTGACAAGCATCCTTCAACTAACATCTTCTTTCATGAAGATAGAAGTGTTTTCTTTTCTTTTTTTTATTATTTTTTAATTTCTTTTCAGCATAACAGTATTCATTGTTTTTGCACCACACCCAGTGCTCCATGCAATACGATGTGCCCTCCCCAATACCCACCACCTGGTTCCCCCAACCTCCCACCCTCCGCCCCTTCAAAACGCTCAGGTTGTTTTTCAGAGTCCATAGTCTCTCATGGTTCACCTCCCCTTCCAATTTCTCTCAGCTCCCTTCTCCTCTCCATCTCCCCATGTCCTCCATGTTATTTGTTATGCTCCCCAATAAGTGAAACCATATGATAATTGACTCTCTCTGCTTGACTTATTTCACTCAGCATAATCTCTTCCAGTGGTGCATAAACAATGAATCTTGGAACACTAAAAAAATAGAATTAAATTTTAAAAAAAGAGAAAGAAAACCCAACCAATGAAGAGAGCAAATATTAAAAAATAGATCAAGACATATTTTCAAAAACAAAAGTCAAATCTATGGAATGGAAAGTTATGCATATATAAAAATGAATGATAAACTTCTTTATGTATCAATATAGACTCTCACAAGTATTTTAAGCAGAAAAATGCATAAGAGTGAAAATGGTAGGCAATAGATTGAGTGAAAATAAAACTGTATACTATAAAAATAAAAAATTTCCTCTCCACTAAATCTCCCAGAGGGGCTTCTAAGCCCCTGATTTTGCTTACCATGTCTTCTTGAACTTCCTACTATGATGTTAGTGAAGACTCTCATTTAAAAGTGCCTATCTTGTGCCAGAAATTGTGCTAATTAGTGGGGCATACAGAGTTGGCGAAAGGCTCCTCTTCTCAAAGAAATCAAAATTGATAATGAAGAACTAATATGCATAAGAAATTATACTTTATTATAAAGAAGTTATAAGGTACAACAGCAGTTCATAGACATTACTCTACTTGGGGTAGTCAAGAAATACTTCAGAGTAGCTAGCATTTGATCTAAGTTTTGAAAGATAAAGAAAAGGGGGAATTAACATTTTTGCCACATAGTTTTACGTATATATTCTCAAATCTTCATAACATCTAGGGAAGTAAGTTAGACACCTCCCATTTTATGGACAAATAAATGCCATCAGCATAATTGACTAGTGCACCCTAGTTTATATAGTTCACAAGTGGCAGAACTAGGATGGCAACCGTCTATTGGGCTTAGAGCCAAAGATGGCTGCACACTGTAATGCAGGAATAATACACACGAAAGTATATGAAAGAGTTGAGAAATGTGAAAAAAAATTAATAATAATGTGTTCAGTTCATAAAGGTTCTTATGTGATATGCAATTGAATTTGAAATATCCTGGATGAAAGAACCAAAGGCTTCAATTACAAATATGACCACATCTGATTTTTAGATAGACAAATCTGAAAGCAGAGTATAGAACAGACTACACATAGCTAAGATTGGAGGCAGAGAGATCACTCAGAAATGAAAAAAAATAAACCTGAAATAAAACTGAAAGTGGAAAGAAAGACAAGACACAAAAGAGAAATAGTCAGGAAGGAGGTACAACTTGCCATCTGGCATATAAGGTGAAAGAGGAGAAAAGGTGCCTCAGAGATTCTTGGATTAAGCACCTGAGAGATAATAGTCATGATATTTCCTAAGACATTAAAAAGAGGATAAGATCATGAGCTTAGACTTGCACAATTTAACTTTGAAGTGCTTGAGGGATGTCCATTCATGTACTATAGTACAGTCTTGGATATATTATGCTAGAGTCCAGGAATAGAGCTATAGATATAGAAATCCTTACAAGTGGAGAGTAGTTAAAACAACAAATTGTGTTTGAAATGAAAACATATTTTTTATGTCTCCTGAGTTACATGAGCACTCAAAAATATGTAGGGAAAAAAATCCATGCATCAGTGAAAAACACAAGAAAGAAGTTAGAGATATAGGAGAAAAAGCAAGAGAGCTTAGATATACAAATATTAAAAATGCATCCAGTTTCAAGTAGCATTGCCTTATTTACAGACTATTAAAGTACATTTTTATTTTTTTCACATTACAAGATATCAGAAGGTAACCTTTGCTGACATCAAAGAACTTTTACACGGGATTATTTTTCTATCCATTCATAAAATCATCTTTAACCTGTAGACACCCAAAGTTCATGGTTGCTGCATCTTTGGGCATCACCTTAATATTGAATGCAGGGATAAGAGAGCCAGAAAAAAAGACTTCTCCACATTAATCTTTCCATTTTAATCTGGGAAAGAAAACCTTCCACAAGAGGTATTGTTCTATATTTCATCAGAACAGCTACATGCCCCTCTTACACCAATCCATGGCCAAGGTACATAGATTATCATATTTCATCCCAGGGCTAAGATAAGAACCTGCCTTCTTCCAAAATTCAGAAATGTCCATCAAATGTCTGATCAGATAGGTGTTCTCTTAGCACAAACTGTATGGAAAAGGCTTTGGGATAGGCAGCCAATACCTACACAACAACCAATGACAGAAAAAATTTCAAAAACAATTCAAGATCAATAGTACAAAATTTGGAGAACAAGTATGTACGATAAAGACTGAAAACTGATTATTAGATATGCTATTTTTACATGTAGACTATTGTGTGCTGAATCCCTGGTGAGATCTTTAAAAGGATTTTCTGACATGCAATCTAGCTTGTTTGGCTTGTTCAATAAATGGAATGTGTAAGATTAATAAATTTACCTGTTAAGGGTTTGAGAGAGAAAGAAAATAAGAAGGCTGCCCCCCGTCTCATCCCTAACAGATTTGATCTTTGAAGGAGAGATTCTATGTGTAACCCATCAAGGGAATTGAAAAGTTGATACGAAAGTAAAAAGTTGATGCATCTAAAACCTTGAGGAGAGCTAGAGTATTTTTGGAAGTGCTGGCCTTGAAGTGCCCAGAGGATTGGTTAGAAGAATATATTCTCAAGTCCTAGAACTCTTGATACACTCCTAGTTTTGCCACCTCATCTTTCTGAGACTCAGATTCATTTATGAAATGGTGATAATAAAACTAAACCTATCTTATGAAGTCATTAGGAGGCTTGAAAGTAATAATGTATCTAATACAATGCCTTAAACATTGTTTATCTGGGATCATTAGACTTGTTTATTATCTGTTATCTGTTATGTGGGATCATTAGACTTGATTATTAAGCATTAATCATAACTATATTTACTAGTCTTTACTCTGAGATATACAATATTTTAGTTGAGTTTGTCATTAAGTAATCTGTTTACTAAAAGTGGTCATGAACCAAACATAATAATAATCATGTCGTGAACTGAGTGTTAAAGTTATTGAGCCTGGGGGTGCCTGGGTGGCTCAATTGGTTAAGCATATGACTCTTTGGTTTCACCTCATGTCATGATCTCATGAATCATGAGATCGAGCTGCAAGTCAGGCTCCAGGCTCAGAAGGAGAAGTGAGTCTACTTGAATATTCTCTCCTTCCACTCCCCTTCTCACTTGTTCTTCTCTCTCAAACAAATAAATAAATCTTCAAAAAAATTTATTGAGCCTGTGCACCTGAGTTCCATTTAAATTTAAAAAGAGAGTCAATTATCATATGGTTTCACTTATTTGTGGAGCATAACAAATAACATGGAGGACATAGGGAGATGGAGAGGAGGAGGGAGTTGAGGAAAATTGGAAGGAGAAGTGAACCATGAGAGACTATGGACTCTGAAAAACAACCTGAGGGTTTTGAAGGGCTGGGGGATGGGAGGTTGGGGGAGCCAGGTGGTGGGTATTAAGGAGGACACTTTATTGCATGGAGCACTGGGTGTGTGCAAAAACAATGAATTCTGTTACACTGAAAAGAAAAAAAAAGCCCAATGTTGGGAGTGTTGGGATATGTTCGAGTACTTTTGTCATGGTGATCTCTCTAATTGCAGTGAAAAGGAAAAAACTAAGGGGCTAAGAAAAGTTCAGGTAAGAGAATATATAATTAGTGTGGAAGTATTAATAATGATGTGATGGAAAAGATAATAATCATAAGAGAACACATTAAGAGAAAAGGTCAAGAAAATGATCCAGAATCTTTGAGAAAAATTAAAATGAGGTTTAACTATGGGATTAAAATTAAAGGAAACCCTCTTGCTCTGTTTGCAAAATTTAGTATCGCACTTTTTTCCCTCAAATACCCCCTCTATATAATGAATTTGTTCCTACCTTATTTTTTCCAAATCTTTCTTTTTCCTCTCTCAGTCAATAACATCTAACTTAATTAACAAAACAGGAAATCTATGTTGCTGACAATGATACTTACTCTTTTTCATTTTTATCCCCAGGTCACTTGAAAATCAGCTTTCCAGTCCCAGTCAATGGGTGGATTAAATGACTCTGTTGTTGTGTTATTGGCCCTTTCTTGCTCTTGGGAGAAAAAACTTTTTCTCGTCTTGATATGTGCTTTGCTCTACTTAGCGTTCATGTTTGAAAACATTTTTGTTCTGTCTTTGGTAATCTTTAACTCTCACCTACGTAAGTACTTCCTTCCTGGCCAACCTGTCCCGCATTGATGTGGGTGTTTCTTCTATCATAGCTCTCAACACAATCAAAGACCTTTTTAAATGAATGCAAAGTAATTTCTTTCCAAAGCTGTATGATGCAGATATGCTTCATCTATATCATGGGAAGAGTGGAGATGGTGTTACTCATAGCCATGGCATTTGACAGGTACACAGCAATCTGTAAGCCTCTTCATTATCTAAACATCATGAATCCTAAAATGCTATGTCTCAATTTGCTTTCATTATAAACATGCCTTTTGTTGTCCTAATGAAATAGACAAGTTTTTACTGTGACTTTCCTAGGATCATAAAACTTGCATGAACCAATACAGCCAAGTTTATTACTGCTGCCAACAGTGGCTTCATGATCAAGGATACCTTCTTGCTGCTAATCTTGGCCTATGTCTTCATTTTGGTCCCCACCTAGAAATGTGCTTCAGGCTGTGGTGGTTCTATTTTTCACTCCATGCATGCTTCTTTATGTATGGCCTTTCCCCACATCATCAAGTGAGAAATACCTGTTCATTATTGACTTTTCTATCACCCCTGTCTTGAATCCAGCATCTATACATTAAGGAACAAAGACATTAAAGCAGCAATAAAACGATTGTGCAACGAGAATCTTACTCCAGAATTTGTTGACCACATATGTTTTTGGAGCTTTACAACTAAACATCCAACTGCATGGTGGCCCATCTCAACTTAGGTCCCACAACTTAACATATCCTGAACAAACGCAACATCTTCCATCCTAAGCTTGCTATATGAAGTCTAAAAATAACCTGTAAATTTGTTGTAATGATTTGCAAGCATCATTATACTGAATTGTTATGTATATAAAGGTTCAATGGCTTTAAAAGAAAACCCAGAGATAAAATCAAGAGGCAAGGAATTTATTTAGAAGGGACTGCTTGATGACACTGGTTCAAAAGTGAGGACATAAGCCAGAGAAAAGAAAAAAGGTAATAGGTGATGTATTAACTAGTATTAACTAGCATCCTCCTACTGTGGACATTGGGGCACAATCCTAATTGTGGCCCCCTAAGTGACTGTATGTACTCTATCCATTAGGTGATTTCACCTGAAAGGCTATGAAGCTGTGTATTTCTGTGTTGGGGTAGCTCTAAGGCATTAACTCCATAGCAGTTCCAGGCTACCTCACAAGTGGGTTGAGCAGTTCTGATATCTAAAGAAAAGTCCTCAGGCAGAAAAATTTCTGCAGCTTATGGTATAAGAGAGTCTACATTCTTGGGATATGCATATGGTATCAAAAGCATCAGAAACACTCCATATCTTCCTTCTCATGCTTAGAGGCATTCATGTTCCATGTAAGTTTATTCCATCACTGATCCTTCAAACATAGGACTGTTAATGAAACAAGTGTTAATGGGTTCCATCACTGCACATTTTCCCAGGAAGATATTCATCTTTCTCCACCACAACCCATCCTACATTTTCCTCACATTTGTCCAGCACTTTTGCTGCTCTAGATCACTTGCCCAGATACATGTCTTCCCACCTAAGAAGGCTAAATCCATGATTACCATGCTCTTGTCAGGCTGTAATTGCTGCAATTGCCCATTTAGAGTTATCATCAAATGTTGCACCCATTCTATTTCTCTGTAATAATGAAGGTTAATTATATCTGGCATGCTAGAACACTCATGAATCTATAAACACAAGAAAACCAAAATGACCAGTGAGCTACTAAAACTTTAGGTTTACTGAAAAGCTTACTCTGTCCCCAGAGGAAGCATTCACTCACCCCAGTGAGGTCAAATGTGTAGGTCTAGAAAGTTCAAGTTTTCCAAGGAAATAATGGTTAAAGGAGCCATTCTCACCACCTATCTTTGGCTTCCAGACCTATGCAATCCACAAAACAATACCTTATAATGTTCACTGGTTCAAAGCATATATCATACATAAAACACAAAGTGTCATCCCCAAACACACTTACTTCCACCATTAAAAGCTATTCTTCATATTCTATCAGACTAACAGCTTCTGCATGATACCCATATTGCCACAGCAGTGGATCACTTGGTTGTGTGCTTACTATTGTACTTTCTTATCTATAAAGATATTTCTTTGTCCTAAGCAATGTTATGAAGGACATTAGACATTCTATGTGTCTTTGGATCACTTAATGGCCAAGGTACTGCTGTAAGGACAGTCAAAGCCATAGTTGGAAAACATGTTTATCCCAGTAAGAACTATCCACTGATATAATGTAAACAGCTAGCAATCAAGTTGCTGATTAAATGTGTCAATAGATGGAACCACAACGGGGTTCAGCATCCACTTGTCCTTCTAGGACATTCAGTAGTGGCTGCTACTATACCTGCCTAACTGAAAAGAGACCATATTGAAAGAATCCAAGAAAAGACTTCAATTTTGCCATTTATAACTACTTCTTCATCCAAGGGCCCATTGCACAGGACATAACCATGGAAAGATTTCATCCTTGCTTTTATAACTACTTCATTTATATTGGCCCATTGTACATGAAAGAACACATGGAGTGGTTTCATCTGTGCTATTTATAATTACTTCATTCATCAGCCCATTGTGCAAGTACTCGAATGGCTGAGCCAGGTTATCAACTCAGCTATTTAACACTATTCTTGAGCTATAGTAAGAACAGAAACATAAATAAGAAGTTACACGTATTTCTTCCTGCTTTATTCTGGCAAAAAAAAAAAAAAAACACAATTATATCATATATCAATGTGGCCCATGTGTTAAGTAACCACTACCCACTTTAAGTGACAATTCTAGTTATATGGAAATTATAAAACTGAACCCACATTTATGAGGACAGATATCATAAATTGGAGTAATTAGACAATTCCCATCAAAGTATTGGGTTAATTTTTTTTTTTTTTTGCTTTTGTTAAATACATAAAATAAACCAGTTAAACCATTTGGTGTGAAAAGAAGAGAATGAATGAAATATCAACTCCAGAAACCATTATGTTAGCACTTAGGAAAAACTTGAGGTAGGAAATTAGTGCTGTTGAATGCAGACTTATACTAATAAAAATATAATGGTTAGAATAGTAAAGAAAGTCCAGAGGAGATTTAAGCTTTATCCTATAATAAATGTGGATTCTATGACTCTAAATAGGCATGAATAAATCCATACAATGACAAATAACTAGGCATCTGAACAAACAAAAAGGTTAGGTTCTTCACACCATACATACAAAAAACCAGATACATATATTTCAAAATAAATTAACGGGATCAAAATATTTTTTAAATTATGTCATAAAGCAGCTTTTAAATAAATTTCAGTATGGTGAAATGTATATAGTAGTTGCATTAAAAATACAATTTTTAACAAGGCAACACAAATAGAAAACATGACAAATGACATGGAGGACATTGGGAGATGGAGAGGAGAAGGAAGTTGAGGGAAATTGGAAGGGGGGGGTGAACCATGAGAGACTATGGACTCTGAAAAACAACCTGAGGGTTTTGAAGGGGAGGGGGTTGGGAGGTTGGGGGAATCAGGTGGTGGGTATTAGGGAGGGCACGTATTGCATGAAGCACTGGGTGTGGCGCAAAAACAATGAATTCTGTTACGCTGAAAAGAAATTAAAAAAAAAAAAAAAGAAGACTATTCCCTATGATCCTGCAATTGCACTACTGGGTATTTACCCCAAAGATACAGATGTAGTGAAAAGAAGAGCCATCTGTACTCCAATGTTTATAGCAGCAATGGCCGCAGTCACCAAACTGTGGAAAGAACCAAGATGCCCTTCAACGGACAAATGGATAAGGAAGTTGTGGTCCATATACACGATGGAGTATTATGGCTCCATCAGAAAGGATGAATACCCAACTTTTGTAGCAACATGGATGGGACTGGAAGAGATGATGCTGAGTGAAAGAAGTCAAGCAGAGAGAGTCAAGTATCATATGATCTCACTTATTTGTGGAGCATAACAAAGAACATGGAGGACATTGGGAGATGGAGAGGAGAAGGGAGTTGAGGAGGAGAGGGAGATTGGAGGGGGAGATGAACCATGAGAGACTATGGACTCTGAAAAACAACCTGAAGGTTTTGAAGGGGCGGGGGGTGGGAGATTGGGGAACCAGGTGGTGGATAATAGGGAGGGCACGTATTGCATGGAGCACTGGGTGTGGTACAAAAACAATGAATACTGTTACGCTGAAAAGAAATTTTAAAAAGGTGAAAAAAAGACTATATTTTACCACACTAACTTTAAATTTGTTAAAAACAAATGTAAAGATTTCTGCTTTATAGTTCTGCATGTAAGGAGTTTGGAATCACTATTCCATCATAATAAGTTAAAAGTGGAACAGAGTGAAAAAGACCAACTTTTCTTGATCCAAAAGAGAGGGGAGGAGACAGGGCAAACTGATACCCCATGATTAAAGAGATAGGTAGGAAAATAAGGACAGCATAGCTTACCAAGCAGACACAAACCTAAACCATAATTGATGAATTACTGGAGGGTACAAACCTCTGAGTTAAGAACTGGTCAGAGGGACCTATCCAAAGGTGGTGTCAATTATATTGTGAAATTTACTTTAAGCAGCTTGACCAGATTCACCCAATAACTATCTGAGAAAAAATTTCCTCAGGTTTTTGGCACAGGGAGAGGTAAAGGAATCATTTAGAAATGTACCAGAGCACTCTGTTTTTCTGAAGAAGCCTTGACCTCAGGGATACTAGTTAACCAAAACCTTGTCTACTAAGGTATTATAGGAGTCTAAGTGACCTGGGGAAGGCAATACCCATCTTCAGCCACTCTAGCCATCGTGTCCCATCTAAGAGAAAAGAAACAAAATGAGAAACACTTGTCAAGTTTACAGTCCAGAAACATAGACTCACTCAAATCAAGACCTAATTCTATCACTACAGAATGCTTTCCCTCTGCTCACACTTAATCACCACATTACCAAATGCCTATTCACAGCAGGTTTTTTAAAATCAAGTAGATCATATCTAGCTATCAAGAAGACATCACGAGGGGCGCCTGGGTGGCTCAGTGGATTAAAGCCTCCGCCTTTGGCTCAGGTCTTGATCCCGGGGTCCTGGGATCAAGCCCCACATCAGGCTCTCTTTTCAGCAGGGATCCTGCCTCCCTTCCTTTCTCTCTGCCTGCCTCTCTGCCTACCTGGGATCTCTATCTGTCAAATAAATAAATTAATTAATCTTAAAAAAAAAGAAGACATCACAAGACATAATTAAGTTGGAAGCACAAAATTTGAATAGACATAACAAGCATCAGAGCTAGACAAAACAAGAATTAGAGTTGTAATTCTAATGTAATGTAATGTAATTAGAATTGTAATTATCAGTTCAGAAATTTAAAGTAATTATAATTAATATGTTAAGAGCTCTAATGGACCAAGCAGACAGAATGCAAGAACAAATGGCCAATATAAGCAGTGAGATGGAAATCCTAATTAAAAAGAGAGAAAAGAAGAAAGGAAGAAAGAAAGAAAGAAATGCTAGAGGTCAAAAACACTATAACAGACCTAAAGAATGCCTTTGATGGACTTACTAGTAGAACGAACACAGAAGAGGGTAGAATCCCTGAGCTAGATGATATATCAATAGAATCCTTGAGAACAAAGAATGAAAAAAAAACAAGAATATCTAAAAGTTGGTACATTTTAATCACTTTCTTCCAATTCCCCCTCCCCCTCCCCTGATAACCACAAATTATATCTTTTTCTGAGATTCTGTGTTTTATGCTTTTTGTTTTAGATTCCACATATAAACAAGATCATACAATATTTGTCTTTTTCTCTGACTTACTTCACTTAGCGTAATGCCTTCAGGGTCCACCCTTTATTGTCACAAATGGTAAAGTTTCATTGTTTTTTATGATTTGATAATATTCCATGATATATAACCACTACTCTTTATCTATTCACTCTTCAGTGGACACTTTGGTTGCTTTTTGTTTTGGATACTGTAAATAATTTTGCTATGAATGAAGGGGTGCAGATATCTCTTCAAGTTCATTTTTATTTCCTTTGAATATATTCCTATATGTGGAATTTCTGAATCATATGATAGTTCTATTTTTTATTTTTTGAGTAGCTCTCATACTGTTTTCCATAGTGGAGTTACCAATTTATAATCCCACCAACAATGCACAAGGGTTCCCTTTTCTCCACATTCATACCAGCATTTCTTACTTCTTGCTTTTTGATTATACCCATTTTAACAGGCATAAGGTGATATCACATTATGGTTTTAATCTGCATTTCTACAATGACCAGCAATAAGTATTTTTCAGTACCTGTTGGCCATTTATGTATCTTCGGAAAAATGCCTACACAATTCCCTTGTCCATTTTCTACTGGATTTTTTTTTTTTTTTGTCTTTTGAATTGTTACTCTTTGAGAGGTTACTCTTATCAGATATATGGTTGGCAAGCACTTTTTCCCATTCCATAACTTGTTTTTACACTTTGTTCATGGTTTCTTTCACTATGCACAGGTGATGTACTGTGCAGAAGTAAAGTACAATTTGATATAGTCCTACATGTTTGTTTTTTACTTTGCTGCTTATACTTTAAGTGTGATTTCCAAAAAATCATTACCAAGACTATGTCTAGAAGCTTTTTTCCCCAAGTTTTCTTCTATGACTCTAATTTAAGTCTTAAATTCATTCAAAGTTAATTTTTGTGGGTTATATAAGATACAGGTCTAGCTTCAGTACCATGCTTTTTAGATGAGATCGGGTGCGTTCAGGGTGGTATGGCCGTAGACAGTACCATGCTTTTTAGAAGACTACGTAAGAATGAGCTAACAAGTACAAGTTGTGTCCTTTAATGCCAACGTGTGGGTCCAAAGGAAAACAGGGAGTGGCAGAGGTGAATAACAGGGTGGGAGAGTTGCAACTGTTGAAAAGTGCCAGTTTCACCAGGCCACTGGCCTTGGGTTCCTTTTCCTCTTCTCTGACTGTTCTCTCACTGAGAACTGCTCTTTGTCAAATGGCACCTGACAAATAGGCAGGGAGCAGAGGGTGGGGAGGGAACAGAAAATAAAACATGGACCGAATTCTTTCTTGACAGGAATAAAGTACAACTGATTTACCCCAGCACTTAGCACATTGCCTAGCTCCTCTGGGGTAAGAGCTAGATTATTTCTCAAAGACATGAATGAGCTGACCTGAGCATTTGTTCTGCACTCCACTCTTCCATTCTCACCCCACTTCTTTGTTAGTACAACTGAATTCTAAAGGGGATCAAGTCAGAGTGAGTGCAGAGGAGGGTGTATCTTTTTGATATAATAAAAACAGAGAAAATCTCCCTCATTTAAGCCCTATTTACCTCATCATCTGTTTCTAATTTTAAGATGTAACAGTCTGAGCTGAACCTTCAAGGGAGGTTGAGATCTCATAGGTTCTCAAATAACCCGTTATACCACATCATCATTTGTATCTAAGTGTGGACTGAGACTAATGTTCAAGGTCATAAACTTAATATTTAATTTGTCAGATACTTATTCATGATATCTTGAGATTATCATATGATTCTATTATTTCATTCTATTAATGTAATTTATTACATTGATCAATTTGCATATGTTGAGTTATCCTTTTATATCCCAGGGATAAATCCAACTTGATCATGGTGATTGATCCTTTTTTATTTTTTTAAAGATTTCTTTATTTTATCTTAGAAATAAAGCATGTGAGTGGGGGAGATGCAGAGGGAAAGGAAGAGAAACTCAAACAGACTCCCCACTCAGTGGGGAGCCTGACTTGGAACTCAATCTCATGACCTTCAAATCATTAACTGAGCTGGAACCAAGAGATGGACACTCAATCAACTGAGACACCCAGACATCCCATGAATAATCCTTTTAATGTTGCTGAATTTGGTTTGCTAGAGTTTAGTTCAGAACTTTTGCATCTAAATACATCAGAGATGTTGACTTCTACTTTTCTAGTGGATGATCCTTCTTCTGTATCCTCTTCTTCTGCCTAACTTGCTTAATGTGGGAATTCATAACACCTGACCAGATAAGATTTAATAAACATATGCCTCCCTGGGTGAGGCTAATTCAAAAGCAAAGAAAGCGTGTCCAGCAAACTGGGCCTCCTTTGATGCTTGTTGCCTGAAAACAGCTGGATCCTTGTTGCAGCTCAATACGCTCATCCAGGGAGTAAATGCTTAGGAGGAACATTTATCTTTGAAGGTCAGGTGCTCCCTGACCTTCATGCACATCACAAGCACAGCTTGTTCTAATCACACGATATTCCCTATGTCACTGTCCTGATTACTAAAGCTTTGCACTCCTTTTTGTTTTTCTTACTCCCTTAATGTTGCTAATGTTCACAAAAGTGGAGGCAGAGCTTGGCTCAGGACCTTTCAACATTAGCACTAGATCATCTGGCCTCCACCTCCTCTCTTTTATCCTAAGGTGTCTGGAGTAATCTCATTTACCACCTCAGGGTTTGCTGGCCAAACCTAACAGCTTAATCTAGGATAGGATCATCAAACTTCTTATGGAACAAGCCAAAGACTTTGTGGGCCATGTGTGGGCCAACTCTGCTTCTGGTAGCACAAAGAAGCCATAAACAATACATAAACAAATGGTTGTGCCTATGTTCTAAAAATTTGTTTGAGAAAAAGGAAGTGGTCCAAATTTGGCCCATGGGCCATAATTTGCCAACACTTAATTTGGAGTAGTATATTTTTAGCTTTTCCTTTGTCCAACAATTTAGTATGCTTATGGGATTGCTCCCCTTGCATAAAGACTTTTGCTTGTTCTGGAAAGAAATATCCATACATAGGGCTCACTGTCTCCCACTCCATAATGAGGGCATCTGCAACAAATGTGGAGATATCTCAGTCGAATATGACTTAGTATAACTGGTGTCCATAGGTTGTGAAAAGAACCTCTATGAGAAGCAAGCTAAGATGGTTAAGAGTAGAGATTAAAAGAAAAATTCGTGAGTATGGTACATCAGTGATGGAACACTGGCAAAATGAGTTTTGAACCCCTTTGCCTCCTACGTTTTCAGTTTTAGGATGGTTATAATATTGATCTTGGCCCCTTAGAGGAGAGGGAATATTTAATCATTAAAGTCAAAAGACCTAAGTTCTATCTGATTTTCTGCATAGCCTACTTGAAAAATCCCCTTCCCATGTTCTGAATGTTAAAGCCAAAATATACAGTAAGGAGAGTAACCAACTCTTAGGGGACTCTGCTTTCAGAGAATTTCTGATTCTCCAATACCTCTAAGAAAGAGATCTAAGAGGTCTTCATACCTCTCAGAAGGGTATGTCCACAATAGCCAAACTATGGAAAGAGCCTAGATGCTCATAAACAGATGAATGGATAATGAAGATGTGGTATATATATACAATGTAAAACTATTCAGCCATCAAAAATCTGAAATCTTGCCATTTGCAATGATGTGGATGGAACTAGAGGGTATTATGCTAAGCAAAATAAGTCAATCAGAGAAAGAAAGAACTAAAATTTTTAACTGGTTTGAATTCACTCTTTGCTTATGTGCTAAGATGAACACAGTATTTTAGGATAAACTAGCTAAATGTTAGATTAATTTCTTGTAAGTCTTGGAGAAAAGATGGTGTCCTCTTCAGATGGTAGCTATACTTGTGGTAAACAAAACATAATGTATAAACTTGTCAAATCACTAAGTTGTACACCTGAAACTGTTGTAGCATTGTATGTCAACTATGCTCAAATTAGAAAAAGAAAGGAAAGGGGAAAAGAGAAAAGAAAAAAGAAAAGGAAAGGAAAGGAAAGGAAGGGAAAGATGGGGTCCTCTTTAAATAGGGTAATCAAAACAAAGTAGTATGAAGAGTTACTGGTAAGTCTGTTTTCACTACACATATCTAGCTTTTCTCTTCAGACAGATTTCTTCAGTCTTATCTGTTCTAGAAAATATAAGGAAATATTGGGAACAAGAAATTTCAGTTGTCAAGGTAAAGAGTGTATTGTATTAGACATTCCCAGTCTTGGTGTAGGACTTGCCTATTACAAATAACAAACACACCCACACTCTGTAAAATACCATCCAGCTACCAATTTTTTATATTCCTTGACCCAAAACTTTTTCCACATATATTAATGTCCTCTAAACAAGGAAGCAGGTAAACTTCTGGTTAAAATTAGGTATGAAGCATGAAGGTTTTCTTCATAGCATACCCAGGAATTGTCATTTATTGGCTGAAAGATGTTGGTTTAACCAGAAGTAGTAAAAGTAAAAAACTAGTACCAAAACAATAATAATGGTAATAATTAATAATTACCTTGTTTCATATATATGCATACTTTAATCATATTTCACAGAATTCTTTTTCCTTTTCTTGCCTCTATTTCTCTTGTTGCTTTCATTTCCTTTTCATAACTATTATTGTTTGATTATGCTCACTACAAGTGTAGCTAACATCTATCAACACACAATGCTATTACAATACCACTGACTATATTCCTTGTGCTGTAACTTTTATCCAAGTAACATTCATTCCATAATAGGAAGACTACATCTCCCACTCCTCTTTACCCTATTTTGCCCATAACCCCACTACCTTCCCCTTGGCAACTACCAGTCTCTTCTCCATATTTATAGGTCAGTTTCCCCCTTTTCATAATTTTTATTGCAAACACATGACCAGGTCTCTGTGGTCAGCAGGGAGTCTACTTGAGATTCTCAAGCTTTCCCTCTGCCCCTTGCTTGCTCATGCTCTCTCTCTCACTCTCTAAAATAAATAAATAAATCTTTAAAAATGGACAATGTATAAAACTACAAAACACTGATGATCAGAGTTTTTATTATTAAAATTACCTAAAATGTCATTATCCAAAGTGATCTTGTGATGTTTGTGTATATACTTGCATATTTTTGTAGTGTATAATAATAAAGAGCACATCACATAATACATAGTACTTTGTAAACAATTTTTGTTACTTAATAATTTAGTGGACATTTTAACAACTCTAAATTTGCATCATTTATAATGGCCAAGCTCATTTTGGTACTAATCTTATCAAATTCCCCTTTCTGAATCTTCTCATATCTAATTGTATTTTTAATGGTACATTTAATTTTTCACTTTATTTTTTAAAGATTTTATTTGTTTATTTGAGAGACAGAGATAACAAGTAGGCAGACAGGCAGGCAGAGAGAGGGAGGGAAACAAGCTCCCCACTGAGCAGAAAGCCTGACACGGGGCTCGATCCCAGGACTCCAGGATCATGACCGGAGCCAAAGGCAGAGGCTTTAACTCACTGAGCCACCCAGGTGCCCCTAATTTGTCACTTTAAATAATGATAGATTGTATATACACATCTTCACCTTTCTACCTATTCACAGTCATAACATATATTCCCCTTGAAAAAGTTGCAGCAATTTTACTCACTCTCAAATAGCATTTTAGCTAAGCTCAGCTTCAAATACTTGAAGACATGATCGCATGATCTTTATCTTTCATGACTCGCTGGAGTCCTGTAGTTTATACATGCTTTTAGTGTATCATGATTAAATACTTTGTTTCAGTGATGACAGAATTGTCTCTGAGTTTTGTGTTTGAATTGCCACTCATTAATCCTAGAACAGACCTATCAAAAACACAAATGCTCTCTCAATCCTAGCAAATTAAGGAGAAGCCCTTTTTCTGAATCTGCTTACACTCTGGGATCTAGAATTTCACCAATATAAAGTACATCTTAATTCTCCAAGTCACTGGTTGCAGTGGAAATACTGGAAACTATCAGAAAACTAAGCCTATTCATTTTAAGCTATGATTCCTCTTAGAGTCAACACTCTTAAATTCATTGGTTGGTCACTATTCACTATTCCATGATGGATTAATGCCTGAAGTTTTGCAGGTGCAACGTAAAAGAATAATCAGACAGTACATTATGCTATGGTATATACAAGTGCACAAATATGATTAAGAGTTTGAACATTCAAATCATAACTATTTATGACACAGAAAACGTTTTCTTAAACATATATGGAGAAGACTGAAGAAGCCTAAAATTGCAAAATAAACATGGTAAAGAAACTCTACCAGGAAGATGTTACTCTTTGCTCCTAATTCCTCCACTTTACCTACAGTACTTATTCTCATATGATTTCTTTTCCTGTCATGCTAGTTGGACTTTTTATTACATTTCTATTTTTTTAATCTTTCCTTCACCTGCCCTCTCTGTAGGTGTTCTAACTTCAAAATTAGACACTTGCAACATATTTTACACAAAATATGGGCAACAACATATCAATGTTCAGTTCCTATATTTCTCAATTCTGCCTTATTTTCTACCTTTAGAATACTTCAGCATCTTCTCTACTGATTGAGCCAATGGATACAGCAAATGTCTCTGTGGTGTCTGAATTTGTATTGATTAGACTTTCAAATTCATGGGCGATGCATCTTTTTCTCTTTTGCTTCTTCTCTGTGTTCTACATGAGAATTATCCTGGGAAACATCTTCATTGTGTTCATGGTAATTACGGACTCTCATTTACACACACCCATGTACTTCCTATTGGCCAACCTCTCTCTTCTTGATATAGGTCTGTTATCTACCACAGTCCCCAAAATGATCTCTAATTTTTTTCATTAACTGCAACATCATCACCTTTCCCAAATGCATGATACAGATATTTTTACTCATTTCATGGGTGGAGGTGAGATGGCACTGCTCATAGCCATGGCATATGACTGGTACACTGCAATCTGTAAGCCTCTCCACTATCTGGCCATGATGAGCTCCAAAATGTGTGTTTCCTTTTTAGTGGCTGCCTGGATAGTGGGGATAATCCATACCATGTCTCAGTTTGTTTTTGTCATAAACTTGCCCTTCTGTGGCCCTAATGAAGTAGATAGCTTTTACTGTGATTTTCCTTGGGTCATGAAACTTGCTTGTGTAGACACTTACAAGCTAGAGTTTGTAATCAACTCTAACAGTGGATTTATATCCATGGGTACTTTCTTCTCTTTAATTATATCCTATATCTTCATTTTGGTCACTGTCTGGAAACGTTCTTCAGGGGACTTGTCCAAAGCATTTGTCACACTGTCAGCTCACATCACTGTAGTGATTTTGTTTTTTACACCATGCATGTTTCTCTACGTGTGGCCTTTCCCTGCAACACCATTGGATAAATACTTTTTCATTGTTGACTTTGCTATCACCCCCCCTCTTGAATCCTTCCATCTATACATTAAGAAACAAAGACATGAGAGTGGCCATGAGAAGATTGGGCAAACGGATTGTGGGTCCTAGTGGGATCTCACAATGAATGGAGCAGATCCACATAAAATATGCTTCAGGCACACCAAGAACAAGGCAAGTTATGTGACTGTTATCACTACAATGGTAAGAACTATTTTAGGGGGTAAGAGTTTAGCAAAGGTCCCCCGGTAGAAATTGTTTAGTTAGAGGTGACTTTATTTTGTTAACCACAGAGAATAAATTGACTTCATCAACTTCCATCATGAGGAGAGATGAGAATAGAAAACTGAGCTGATTTTTGAGAATGCCTATATTTTTTCCTGTATTTCTCAAAAAAAAACTGCCCAATAACATCTCTGCTTTCTCCATGTAAATTAATCTCTAATACTTCTTTTAAAGCTTTGGTATTCATCTGGATGGGAAGTTCTTCTTTACTTCAACATCGCTAACCACTCCCTCTTTCAAATATTTTACTGGGGTTCTGAGAAACTACAGTCTCTTGGTCTTCCTCCTACTCTTTGGGAGTTTCTTCCCAGTAGCAGTTTGCTGGGGTTCTCTTATCTGCTCCGCCACCAAACTCAGTGTTCCTCAGAATTGCATCTTTGGTCTCTTCTTACTCCATTTTCCATCCCTAGGGGACATCCATTCCTTTGGCTTTAACTACCATCTCAGATAAAGGCTTGTATTCTTAAGTCAGGGTATTATTTCTTGAGTTCCTACTTCATAAATTTAACTGCCTGCTGACTTGAAGTTTCTGATCTCCCACTCAGCAGATCAGAAACTAAACTAATCATCTCATCCTCAAACCCACTGCTCTTTCAGGTCCCTAGTCACAATAAGTGGCACCAATATTAACCCAGTTTCCCAATGCAAAATCTAGAAGTAATAATGGACTCTCCCCTTCCTGAATCCCCAACAATTAATAAATCAGCAAATCATATTAATTCCAACCTCTAAACACCTCTTTAATATGTCCTTTGTTTTCTTCCAATTGTCAACATCCCTTCTTTTTTTTAAAGATTTTATTCACTTATTTGACAGAGAGGCAGAGCGAGAAACGGAACATAAGCGGGGGAGCAGGAGAGGGAGAAGCAGGCTCCCTGCGATGAGGGGCTCGATCCCAGGACCCTGGGATCATGAACTGAGCCAAAGGCCAATGCTTAAAGACTGAGCCATGAGGCACCCCAAATATCACCATTCTTGTCTAAGTCTTCACAAGTCATTTTTCAAATAGGATATTAAGTCACTAAATGTCTTCCTCCCTTCAAATCTCATCTCCATTCATTCCCATTATTGACATTCAGAATGAAAGATTTTGAAAAATACATATAAATCTAAGCACATGATCATTCCTTTAAGACCCTTCATATACTTACCATTGTTATTAAATTAAAATATAATGCAGCCAAGAATACTCTATCCAGCTAGGCTATCATTGAAAATAGAAGGAGAGATAAAAAGCTTCCAGGACAAACAAAAACTGAAAGAATTTGCAAACACCAAACCAGCTCTCCAGGAAATATTGAAAGGGGTCCTCTAAGCAAAGAGAGAGCCTAAAAGTAGTAGATCAGAAAGGTACAGAGACAATATACAGTAACAGTCACCTTACAGGCTAATAATGGCACTAAATTCATATCTCTCAATAGTTACCCTGAATGTTAATGGGCTAAATGCCCCAATCAAAAGACACAGGGTATCAGAATGGATAAAAAAACAAAACCCATCAGTATGTTGCCTACAAGAAACTCATTTTAGACGCGAAGACACCTCCAGATTTAAAGTGAGGGGGTGGAAAACAATTTACCATGCTACTGGGCATCAGAAGAAAGCTGGGGTGGCAATCCTTATATCAGATCAATTAGATTTTAAGCCAAAGACTATAATAAGAGATGAGGAAGGACACTATATCCTACTCAAAGGGTCTGTCCAACAAGAAGATCTAACAATTTTAAATATCTATGCCCCTAACGTGGGAGCAGCCAACTATATCAACCAATTAATAACAAAATCAAAGAAACACATCAATAATAATACAATAATAGTAGGGGACTTTAACACTCCCCTCACTGAAATGGACAGATCATCCAAGCAAAAGATCAACAAGGAAATAAAGGCCTTAAATGACACACTGGACCAGATGGACATCACAGATATATTCAGAACATTTCATCCCAAAGCAACAGAATACACATTCTTCTCTAGTGCACATGGAACCTTCTCCAGAATAGATCACATCCTGGGTCACAAATCAGGTCTCAACCGGTATCAAAAGATTAGGATTATTCCCTGCATATTTTCAGACCACAATGCTCTGAAGCTAGAACTCAATCACAAGACGAAAGCTGGAAAGAACCCAAATACATGGAGACTAAACAGCATCCTTCTAAAGAATGAATGGGTCAACCAGGAAATTAAAGAAGAATTGAAAAAATTCATGGAAACACATGATAATGAAAACACAACAGTTCAAAATCTGTGGGACACAGCAAAGGCAGTCCAGAGAGGAAAATATATAGCGGTACAAGCCTTTCTCAAGAAACAAGAAAGGTCTCAAGTACACAACCTAACCCTACGCGTAAAGGAGCTGGAGAAAGAACAAGAAAGAAACCCTAAACCCAGCAGGAGAAGAGAAATCATAAAGATCAGAGCAGAAATCAATGAAATAGAAACCAAAAAAACAATAGAAAAAATCAATGAAACTAGGAGCTGGTTCTTTGAAAGAATCAATAGGATTGATAAACCCCTGGCCAGACTCATCAAAAAGAAAAGAGAAAGGACCCAAATCAATAAAATCATGAATGAAAGAGGAGAGATCACAACTAACACCAAAGAAATACAATTATAAGAACATACTATGAGCAACTCTACGCCAACAAATTGGCCAATCTGGAAGAAATGGATGCATTCCTAGAGACATATAAACTACCACAACTGAACCAGGAAGAAATAGAAAACCTGAACAGGCCCATAACCAGTAAGGAGATTGAAACAGTCATCAAAAATCTCCAAACAAACAAAAGCCCAGGGCCAGACGGCTTCCCAGGGGAATTCTACCAAACATTTAAAGAAGAACTCATTCCTATTCTCCTGAAACTGTTCCAAAAAATAGAAATGGAAGGAAAACTTCCAAACTCATTCTATGAGGCCAGCATCACCTTGATCCCAAAACCAGACAAGGATCCCACCAAAAAAGAGAACTACAGACCAATATCCTTGATGAACACAGACGCAAAAATTCTCGCCAAAATACTAGCCAATAGGATTCAACAGTATATTAAAAGGATTATTCACCACGATCAAGTGGGATTTATTCCAGGGCTGCAGGGTTGGTTCAACATCTGCAAATCAATCAATGTGATAGAACACATTAATAAAAGAAAGAACAGGAACCATATGATACTCTCAATAGATGCTGAAAAAGCATTTGACAAAGTACAGCATCCCTTCCTGATCAAAACTCTTCAAAGTGTAGGGATAGAGGGCACATACCTCAATATTATCAAAGCCATCTATGAAAAACCCACTGCAAATATCATTCTCAATGGAGAAAAACTGAAAGCTTTTCCATTAAGGTCAGGAACACGGCAGGGATGTCCATTATCACCACTGCTATTCAACATAGTATTAGAAGTCCTAGCCTCAGCAATCAGACAACAAAAAGAAATTAAAGGCATCCAAATTGGTAAAGAAGAAGTCAAACTATCACTCTTCGCAGATGATATGATACTATATGTGGAAAACCCAAAAGACTCCACTCCAAAACTGCTAGAACTTGTACAGGAATTCAGTAAAGTGTCAGGATATAAAATCAATGCACAGAAATCAGTTGCATTTCTGTACACCAACAACAAGACTGAAGAAAGAGAAATTAAGGAGTCAATCCCATTCACAATTGTACCCAAAACTATAAGATACCTAGGAATAAACCTAACCAAAGAGACTAAGAATCTATACACAGAAAATTATAAAGTACTCATGAAAGAAATTGAGGAAGACACAAAAAAATGGAAAAATGTTCCATGCTCCTGGATTGGAAGAATAAATATTGTGAAAATGTCTATGCTACCTAAAGAAATCTACACATTTAATGCAATCCCTATCAAAATACCATCCATTTTTTTCAAAGAAATGGAACAAATAATCCTAAAATTTATATGGAACCAGAAAAGACCTCGAATAGCCAAAGGAATATTGAAGAACAAAGCCAAAGTTGGTGGCATCACAATTCCGGACTTCAAGCTCTATTACAAAGCTGTCATCATCAAGACAGCATGGTACTGGCACAAAAACAGACACATAGACCAGTGGAACAGAATAGAGAGCCCAGAAATCGACCCTCAACTCTATGGTCAACTAATCTTCGACAAAGCAGGAAAGAATGTCCAATGGAAAAAAGACAGCCTCTTCAATAAATGGTGCTGGGAAAATTGGACAGCCACATGCAGAAAAATGAAATTGGACCACTTCCTTACACCACACACGAAAATAGACTCCAAATGGATGAAGGACCTCAATGTGAGAAAGGAATCCATCAAAATCCTTGAGGAGAATGCAGGCAGCAACCTCTTCGACCTCAGCCGCAGCAACATCTTCCTAGGAACAACGGCAAAGGCAAGGGAAGCAAGGGCGAAAATGAACTATTGGGATTTCATCAAGATCAAAAGCTTTTGCACAGCAAAGGAAACAGTTAACAAAACCAAAAGACCGCTGACAGAATGGGAGAAGATATTTGCAAACGACATATCAGATAAAGGGCTAGTATCCAAAATCTATAAGGAACTTAGCAAACTCAACACCCAAAGAACAAACAATCCAATCAAGAAATGGGCAGAGGACATGAACAGACATTTCTGCAAAGAAGACATCCAGATGGCCAACAGACACATGAAAAAGTGCTCCACGTCACTCGGCATCAGGGAAATACAAATCAAAACCACAATGAGATATCACCTCACACCAGTCAGAATGGCTAAAATTAACAAGTCAGGAAATGACAGATGCTGGCGAGGATGTGGAGAAAGGGGAACCCTCCTCCACTGTTGGTGGGAATGCAAGCTGGTCCAACCACTCTGGAAAACAGCATGGAGGTTCCTCAAAATGTTGAAAATAGAACTACCCTATGACCCAGCAATTGCACTACTGGGTATTTACCCTAAAGATACAAACATAGTGATCCGAAGGGGCACGTGTACCCGAGTGTTTATAGCAGCAATGTCTACAATAACCAGACTATGGAAAGAACCTAGATGTCCATCACAGATGAATGGATCAAGAAGATGTGATATATATACACAATGGAATACTATGCAGCCATCAAAAGAAACGAAATCTTGCCATTTACAACGACGTGGATGGAACTAGAGCGTATCATGCTTAGTGAAATAAGTCAATCGGAGAAAGACAACTATCATATGATCTCCCTGATATGAGGACATGGAGAAGCAACATGGGGGGGTAGGGGGATAGGAGAAGAATAAATGAAACAAGATGGGATTGGGAGGGAGACAAACCATAAATGACTCTTAATCTCACAAAACAAACTGGGGGTTGCTGGGGGGAGATGGGATTGGGAGAGGGGGAGCGGGCTATGGACATTGGGGAGGGGAGGCGAACCATAAGAGACTATGGACTCTGAAAAACAACCTGAGGGTTTTGAAGGGTCAGGGGTGGGAGGTTGGGGGAACAGGTGGTGGGTGATGGGGAGGGCACGTTTTGCATGGAGCACTGGGTGTTGTGCAAAAAGAATGAATACTGTTACGCTGAAAAAATAAATAAAAAGGGAAAAAAAAAAGAATTTGAACAGTGGGGATAAATTATAAAAAAAAAAATTAAAATATAAACTCCTTTTCAAGATTTAACAGGACATCCAAGACCTGGCCCCCACCCTCCTCTCCGGACTCCGAGGACAAGCATGCTCTTGCCCTACCTACAATACCAGAGGCAATTTGGTTTCTTCTGATTGCCTAAAAATTTCATTTTCTTGGAGAACCAGTGTGGCTGTCAGTTAAGCATCAATCTTTTGGTTTCAACTCAGGTCATGATCTCAGGGTTGTGAGATGGAGCCCTGAGTTGAGTACCACATTGGGTTCCATGCTCAGCACAGAGTCTGCTTAAGATTCTATCCTTCTGATGTTCCCTCAATTCATGCTCACTTTCTCTCTCTCTCTAAAAAATAAGTAAATAAAACCTTAAAACAATAAACTTCATTCTCTCTCATCTTGAGGCTTTGCACTAACTAATCATTTTGTCTGAAGAAACTATCTTTCATGCTTTGCCTATTAACATCTGTTCATTCCCCAATTCTCAGTTTCAACGTCATTTTATTAAGAAACACTTCTAAGAAGCTGGGTCCAGGAGAGCTCTTTCCATTGTATATATTATATCACTCCCTAGTGCCACTTTTATAACATCAGCCACACTCATAATTTCTTATTCAATGTATGTCTTCCTCATTACATTTTAAGTTTCATGTGAGAAAGGGGCTGAGTACATCATGGTTACTGCTATAACACAAGTGGCAACTCCACAGAAAATGCTCAATAACTATTTTCATTAAATAAATGAATAAAACCAGCAAAGAGTAAAAAACAAGTAATGTGAATAATTTCTTGAATACTGTTTGGGCTTTCTTTGTACATTCAATCAAAGGTCATAGGATTATAGTACTTCCTCCCTTTTCTTTCTCCTTTTCTCTATTAATTTTCTCTGCTTGTATGTCCTCAGTACTCTATGGTGAAATCTACTAATGAGAATCTTTTGTGGACTTAAGCCAATTCAAAGCTTGGGCCAATCTCAACTGGGGCAGTCTATAAATCAGTGGTCTCAGCCCTCTCTGATACTTCTAGGTCTCATAAACCTTACCTTAGCAACCTTTGCTCCTCTTGACCCAGGAGCTTTTTCTGCTGCCAAGCAAACCGAAGATCCATTCCTCAGAGAATGACTCTCAAATCACAGCTTTCTCCGAGTCTGCCTGGCCAACTCCTCAGGACTTTATTTCTACCTAGATATACTCATTCATCTTAATATGCTGTCCTGCCTGGGATAGTGTCTGACTTAGAACACAGGAATATCAGGACTGGAGCACACTGATGTGTATATTTTATGGGGCACTGTGTTGAAGAATTGTCTTCAGGGGGTTGGGAAGCAACAGGAGAAATTTTCCTCTCAGAGTAGTTGCACTTCTTCTAGGCAAATAAATAGCTTTTCCTCATCTTATATATACTATGATTCATGTAATTGACCATGCATCCCTATTTATTTTTTAATTTATCAGACCACAGTATTCTCCAGTTTATAGCCATGTTTATATATTTTGTAATGTCAACACTTTTGAAAATTAATTTGAAATTTTCATCTGCAGTCAAAAAAATTATGATTTTCCTTATTCTGAACTGAGAAAATAAAATACAGCTCTGAACAAATATCTCTAAGCAAAGATAGATCCTTCACACTCTGGGGCCCCATGATAGCCTGGAGATCAGATTCTCTATCTCTCTACATCAAAAATAGGTAAACATTTACTTTTGCAAAGATACACTAGGCTAGTTTCAATGCCTTACGTCCTTTAAATTAGTATCTCTCTCAGGTAACAACTCAAAATAACTCCCTGCATTTTCCTCTTTCTTTCTCTTATCTGTGTTGCCTTTATCTCTTAAGAAACTGATCCAATTATACACAAAATTTACTTGTATCCAGTCAACTCAGGAAAAATAAGGGTCAAAAGCATTCAAGAAGACCTTTGTCTCAACACTCCAAGGTTTGGGACCATAGGTAAATATATACATGTTAACACTGGCTATAATTGAAGATAGGAAAATGATCAATTTACCTCTACCCCCAAGAATTATCTTTACATATCAGGGGTTTCATAGCTATTTATTTAAGTTTGTTACTACAAGTGAAGGTATGTCTGTCCATTCGGGATATGTTTCACCCTCATCTCTTCATCTCAGTGCTTTCAAACGATTCACCCTGAAGATCATATAATCTATACAGGGATATTTTACACAAATCAACATCCTACCTCAAAACTTACCCTCTCCCCTCAACCTCCATTCATCACCAGGAATTCTTTTACTATTTTTCTCATATTTAAACCAATATTACTCAAATTTTTAGTGCCCCTAGAGAAATTAATACTGGTCTCAGTATTGCTCTTCTCTGAGACAACAGTCGGTCACTCTCCTGTGCAACTAATTAGCTTATTTCCCATTATGAAGAATCTAATACAGATTTAGTCTTTGAGAGAAGATTATGTAGAGAAATTAAGACAAAGCTCTCTGAATTTCTCTTCTCCGAAAAATGTACATCATGTGGCTGAACAGGCAGATAGGAAAGATGCTTTTGAATTATAAAACCACACCTGTAATGATTGTGCCCCTCTCCCTAACCCACTTAATTCTGCTTTGGTGTCTGTTCTTCTGTAAAATATTTGTGTCAAAAGTTTTCTTTTATTGAAAATATTTTTGTCCTTTTATCCTGTACCATTACTCTCCTATTCTCAAATTTCAATCATTGCATTGCATTGACTTATCAAATCAATTCTACACACACAAATATATCCTTTGATATGTTTAATCTGTCTCCATAATATGAAGATTTTCCAAGATTCATTTGTTTCTGACCTTTGTGCTCTTCAACTGTTTAAACTTTTTTCACAGTGTGAAACAGATACCTGTCTTCAACTATTCCCACCCTGTTTGAGAACGAAATTCTGTTTTAAACAAGAGGCAGGAAGTCTCAATTCTTCATCTCCAGGATTCTGGTGTGGTTCCCTCTCCTTCAGTATTACCTCCCTCCACATTTGAAGGAACCAGGCAATGCCTAGTCTGAGAGGCTATTCTCAGAGTCAGAAAGCTTCTGGCCCCATACCAGGGGATGGTACAGAGGAACTGATAACTGTAAGTTCTGAGATGGTACTCTCAATTCAAGGACTGACCAGGTTGTGTGAAGAAACAAGTAAAAGGGGTTAGGAAGAGAAATTCCCAATGGCAGAAAAAATATATCTGGGGAAGGGAAGCCTATTTTATTTTAAATGAAATTTTTAAAAAGCTCAGGGTTGAATATGGCACTTCCAATTAGGTTAAAGTGATCCTTTCAAATATAAATAATTCTAGTCTTTTCATGACTTTATTAAGCAGGCATTATTGAGGAAGACAATTGGACTGGAAGTTAGACTGACTTCTAGTTCTGGCTCTGAGAATGTATCGCTGTGAATACACTGGCTAGACATTTACCTTCACAGGATTGACTCTCTACCCGTAGAATGAAGTAACTGAATAAGATTCTCTCAAAGTTCTTTCCCACTTCTATACAAACATATAATTCTGATCATATTGTTTAATATGTATCTATATTTCTTGCTTAAAGATGGGTCTCCCCAGGCCCCAAATAACTGAAAAATATTATATCTCCAACAGGAATGATACCAAACTCAATGGAGTCTTGGCTTCTGAATTCCTGAGAGCTTCACAAAGTCACCAGGGTTTTCTAAAAAGTCAGAGAAACAAGTGTGTGGTCTTTTACTCCAGACAAGCTCTCTTAAGTCATCAGGACTTCCTCATCAATGATACATGGTAATTCCAGGTGTTTATAACAGAATGGGTGGAAATTTCTTCACTCAGCTAAATACTCACTTTTCAATATGTATAATCTTCTTAATATGTATAATCTTCTTAAAACCAGGAAGTACAAGCTTGTGGAGAAGATATGATTAAATTCAATTTTTTCTCTATATATTTGGAAGGGCTACTGTTTTAGTTCTTATATGAATAAGTTAATACCTACTTCTAGGAAATTCATTCATTACATATTTCCTGGACTTATTCTATGTGCCAGCCACTGTTTTAGGCAGGTGATACAGTGTTAGACAAAGCAGAAAGGGTGCCTATATCAAAAACTTTAATTTTGTATTTGTGAAAAGCATATAAATACTAGAATTAGTGTAAGTAAAATAGTGCCTGAAGGCTACACGAATGCTTTTGATCAGTTACTTCCTAATTTTTTAGTGGTGACCTGTCAATTTGCTGAACTACCCTCTCCATTCTACCAAACCTCACTGCCACACCCATGATTCACATGCTCCAAGTAACTTGTCTTTATATCAGTGTCCAGTTCCCCTACAGCTTTACTATTGCTTTCCATCCTTTCAGTCAAAAGATACCTAAACCGTGATGCAGCAACGTCTTCTTAGGAACATCACCAAAGGCAAGGGAAGTAAGGGCAAAAATGAACTCTTGGGATTTCATCAAGATCAAAAGCTTTTTGCACAGCAAAGGAAACAGTTAACAAAACCAAAAGACAACTGACAGAATGGGAGAAGATATTTGCAAATGACATATCAGATAAAGGGCTAGTGTCCAAAATCTATAAAGAACTTAGCAAACTCAACACCCAAAGAACAAATAATCCAATCAAGAAATGGGCAGAAGACATGAACAGACATTTCTGCAAAGAAGACATCCAGATGGCCAACAGACACATGAAAAAGTGCCCCACATGACTCAGCATCAGAGAAATGCAAATCAAAACCAAAATGAGATATCACCTCACACCAGTCAGAATGGCTAAAATTAACAAGTCAGGAAATGACAGATGCTGGTGAGGATGCGGAGAAAGTGGAACCCTCCTACACTGTTGGTGGGAATGCAAGCTGGTGCAACCACTCTGGAAAGCAGCATGGAGGTTCCTCAAAATGCTGAAAATAGAACTACCCTATGGCCCAGCCATTGCACTACTGGGTATTTACCCTAAAGACACAAATGTCGTGATCTGAAGGGGCACGTGCACCCAAATGTTTATAGCAGCAATGTCTACAATAGCCAAACTATGGAAAGAACCTAGATGTCCATCAACAGATGAATGGATCAAGAAGATGTGGTATATATACACAATGGAATACTATGCAGCCATCAAAAGAAATGAAATCTTGCCATTTGTGACAACGTGGATGGAACTAGAGGGTATCATGCTTAGTTAAATTAGTCAATTGGAGAAAGATAACTATCATATGGTCTCCCTGATATGAGGACATGGAGATGCAACATGGGGGGTTAGGGGGGGTAGGAGAAGAATAAATGAAACAAGATGGGATTGGGAGGGAGACAAACCATAAGTGACTCTTAATCTCACAAAACAAACTGAGGGTTGCTGGGGGGAGGGGGTTTGGGAGAGGGGGGTGGGGTTATGGACATTGGGGAGGGTATGTGCTATCGTGAGTGCTGTGAAGTGTGTAAACCTGGTGATTCACAGACCTGTACCCCTGGGGATAAAAATATATTATATGTTTATAAAAAAATAAAAAATTAATAAAAATTTTTTAAAAAGATACCTAAAGTGTGAATGAAAACCCAAATAAAATTCACCCTCAGGTGTTTGTAATTTATCAATGTGTTTTGGTTTAAACTTGCTCAGGCAACATATGCCTTTTTTGGTTATCATTTTATCTTCCTTATTTGTCTTTTAGGAATTTTTTGTAGGATTTTCTTATTCCTTTTCCTATTCATCACTTTACTTTCTCACTCTCTTTCCAATACATCTTCATTCTTCCCCTTTATGTGTTCTTCCTGCTTGTCCTTTATACATGCTACTGATTCTGATTTCACCACATTGATTACACACAATTCCATATTTTGCATTGTAATTGTCCATGTTATAATAATTAAATTTTATGAATAGATTAAATTATTTGTTACAAATGGAAGGTTGGAGTCCTTAGACTAATAGCCTCATGTAGTTTGGGATTTTCTTGTTTACAAAAATTATCACTCAAACTCCAAGACGAACATCATTTCAGTAGTACTAGACTAACAGTAATGGGAATTCCCAAATCTGACAAATTAATTCAGAGATTTTAATGTATTTTATAAGATAAAACTCCCACTTTTATGATAAGATCCTTAAGTATTGGGTTTACATGTTTTATCTTAGCCTCACGTGATCTCAAGAAGTCATTATTCTTTAGCTTCAACTTTATTTCTCCAAACTGAATTTGATGATGAGCTTGGAAAGTCACCAAACACATTCCCTTCAGCAGGTAGAAGATATTGCCATGAATTTCTTCCATGAAATAAGGATGACCTTTTAACTCTATAATGCTTCCCAGATTCAACTCCCCCCCACACACAAAGGATTATGCCCTTTTAATTTAGATGATTTAAATATGAATAAATGTCCGGTGATGGCAGTATGAATGAATTGGTAAAGCACGGTTTACAGAGAAAATGTTAGAAAGACTATTTAGAACATGTAGGTAAGAGAAGGTAGAAGACGATGTAAAAATGGAGAGGTAGCAAAAATAATTTCATATATATGGAATATATATGGAAATAGGAAAATATGAAATAGGAAAAATAATAGTGGAAATAGGAAAATAATAAAACCTACTTGTGTCCATCTGCTATATTCCCACAACACTGTTTTTTCTATCCCATTTGCACTTCATTGTCTCCATTTATTTGACCATTTATTTCACCTCTCTTAATATTTGCTAAGTATATCCTGACATTACTAACCTTGCTCACTCTGAACTGGGTGGGACCACCAGAACTTCTACTTTCTTTCTGTTTATTTCATGGTTAGCATAATTCATTACAAATGGCCAACCCTAGTCAAACTGAAGCAGGGGAGATGCTCTGTCAATTATCTGGATAGAAATGCCCCCCCCAAATTCCAACTTAATGACAGTTTTATATAAATGACAAGAAGCTTAATCAGGACCCTTTAGTTACTAAGCTATATCCACTCCCCACACAAACCCACACACACACCTTAATAATCACATCTATGAATCAATTTCTGGCAGTTTATGAAGATGGCTGATTAAGCAAAAGAACTATTAGAGTGTTACTTCCTCAGTTAATTTGTCATCCAATAATTATGAGTCAATCCTTGTTTTCAAACATTCTTAATAAAGCATTCCGTGAACTCTCCATCCACTTTGATTTTTTTTAAGATTTATTTGTTTGTTTTAGAGAGTGAGAGACCATCAGCAGGGGTGGGGCAGAGGAAGAAGGCGAGTGAGGGAATCTCAAGTTGACTCCACGCTGTGCACAGAGCCTGATGTGGGGCTCCATTTCACGACCCTGAGATGAAACCAAGAGTAGAACACTCAACAAAAATAAATCACTCAGGTGTCCCTTTGATGTTTTTATCAAAAAACAAAGTACGTATACCAAATAATATTTCCAATCTAAAGAGATTTTTTAATTCTAAAAACATCAGAATCAATTACTGCTATTTAAAATATTGACTATGCAATTTATTTACCTTTTTGCACTTAATATTCTAGAGAAAAATCTTCCTAGTGCTACTATAAACTCTTTTATAAACATTTGTTTTAGTAACTGTATTACATTCCATTATATGCAAATATTGTAACAGACTTAAAACTAATGTTTGGCATTTAAATTGTTCAGTTTTTCCACTGCAGAATGTAATGAATATTTCTGTGCCAGAAACTTTTTCTGTCAAATAGAACTCCATAAGGAGTACCATTGCACCAAATGATAAGGATCAAGGTTCCTGATACATAATTCAAAATGTTTTCTTTAATGCTTGAATCAGACTGTATTTTCCCCAGCAATGTATGAAGATATCTATTTCATTGAGGCTTCCCGGTTTTGATAATAACTACAAAATTTTTTCTAATTTAATAGGAAACTAATATATATTTTATCTTATTTCTTTGATTGTAAGGAAGAAATGAATATACCTACACACAGAGTTGACATTTGTGAATTCTCTCTTGATATCAATTATGTCTAGTATGTTTTGAA